>NC_135244.1:5454545-5757575 GCF_947623445.1 Clavelina lepadiformis | reverse complement strand
TTGCCTTCTCCTGTTGTGCACTGTATAAGGTAGTATTCTTCTTTTGTTTCCTGTTTGTCCTTATTTTTGAGTCCAGACCGATGGCAACCCTGTGTATAGTGCAAGATGTCAGACTTGGTTATGAGTTATGACATGGCTGTTTACTGAAGAAAATCTTTTTACCGTTATATGATCGGCAAAAATGTAATAAAATTATATGAATCCTCTTGATGTTAATGTCACCAGAAAATATAGTGATTGTATCACATATGTTTTTTTCAACGTGTCGTGAATTATTTTTTATTACGCTTCCCCTTCAGAGTTTCCCATCCAGTTCTGTGATGTATTCGTATAAAATTAAAACACAGATTTCAAACAGCTAGTATACCTATGTACTGCTTCATGTTAATCTTGCAATGCATAAACCCAAGCACAGGAAATGTGCTGAAGACAATACGAATCGTACAAGGAAGTGATAAAGCGGATGTAATAAATTAACCTTTGTTTGTGTGTAACTGCATATGTATGAGTATGCGGGCTTGCAGATTTATAGATTTATTTTAGTCGTTATAGAGATTAGAGAACGGCGGAGTTTTTTAGAAAATGTCGAAATCTAAATGTTTTCATGCAGCAATGGTGATATTGCGTAAGTTCAATTACCTCGTTATCCTATGTATCATTAACTAAATCAATCGTTTAGTGCAGTCACTGTTTCATTGGAAAAAATTGTTGAATCTTTCAATTTTGTGTTAATTTAAGTTGGAAGTTTTAACATAGTTAACTAAACTTAATCTAAATCTATACTACTGTAAACCAATTTTTAACTTAACGCTGATTAAATAAAATTAACTTTCGTACATGATTTCTTATAAACTAAACGCCTATCCTTAACAGAAGTTTTTGTGACCCACTTATACTTTAGCATACTTTTGTTTACCTATTTTGAATGAGGAAATGAAACGTAACTTGAAACGTTTTTTCAGATGTCTTTGTTGCGGTGAAAGGAAATAGTGAGTTTGCCACTGACAGTAAGTGATGTTTTTAACGTTAAAGTTACCCATTTTGTTCGGTTTGCTTTAAAAACTATCTAGTTGCCAGGCTTTGTGCAGTTTACACTTAAACACATAATTTAGACTTTAGAGTGAATATGTCCCACTCGAAACGTTACTTTTTTTCCGAATATTAATCGTCAAATGCGTTTTGATATCTACATCGGTATTAACATCGGACTATGTAGATTGTAGACAATGGACATCTGTCAAAGTTAAATGCTGATTTTCATTATAAGCATAGACTATTCAAAAATTGCCTAGTGGAAAACAATCGTATTCTGAAAGCGCTTGGAATTTTACGGATTGTGCTATGTTTTAATTTTATGGTTTCTAGGCCAAAGAGGTGGACGTGCATCAGTTTTACCGTCACTGGAAGTTTCTTCATACTCACTAAATTTCAAAAACGGCTACTTCTATGGGATCGTCGGTGAAAAGACGCTACTCCATCTTCGCTCTGAAGACAGCGATGTCAGCTTTCACTTGTCTGCAAAAAATACACTGAGTGATGTCACACTTGATCCAGGTTTAAAGTACTTTTGACAATAAAAACTTAGAATTGGATTTAGTCTTATCAAAAACAAATGTAAAAACATTTCAATTGATTTTCATTTCCTCATATATAACAAAGCTTCCAGCTCTTTCTAGGTTTCATCGTCGTAACTTACTTTTATATTTTTATAGATACTGGGGAACTGGAGTGGACACCAAGAAGTCTCTCGCAAGGTGACCTGGTTGTGCTCGCGCGCAACGAAAAAGACGAAACAGCTGAAATGCGTATTCCGGTTAAAATTTGTTCGTGTTCGGGAAATGGCGATTGCTCATTTGAAAAGACTCTTCCGGAAGTATTGTTTGAGGTAAGTATAGTTTGTGAACTGATGTAAGGATTCAATCAGTTTCAAGGTCACGCTTTAAATCATTTCTTTGTCGTTTACTTTATTATCTCCAAAGAAATACTTCACAAATTGACCAAACGGCTCTGACAGTTGTTTGTTCTATCGTGAGAAATACTTCAGATTTTATTTTTACCGTAAAAATTACCAAATTTATCCAGCAATCAGATTTTTGATGCCTTTGTTAGTCGGTCCGCTAAACTATGTTTGCTGTTAGGTTTTGCCTTGCACATGTAGAGAAGGTTGGGTTGGTGAATCCTGCTCCGACAGATACGACCTACCACATGAGAGAATAAAAAGACAATTTGAAGGTAGAAGTTGCAAGCCAAGATTCCTTGTTTGGAGCCGCGAAAAACTGTCATTTTTTTGTTTACAATCTGAATGATTTTGCTGTAAAAGTTGTCAATTTAAAATAAGAATTTGAAACTTTTCTTCGTGTGACCATTGTTGATACCAATGTACAAATTGAAATTCTACGCAATACAGGTTCAGCAAATGCACCACCGGAAATTTCCCCCGACTCACCAGATTATGTGGATGGCTGCTTACGAGTCAAGGTTGGAGAAGTTTCCACTTTAACTATCCGTGCGACGGATGAGGATAACCACGTTGTTAACATTTTGGCACAAACCACGATTCCTGATGCCGAATTTACGATAATGGAATGTAAATGGTTTTATATTGGTTTCATTTGCTTTGCATCAACATCGTAAATGGCTTTGATATTGTGTAAACGAAAGTTTGTTTCTAGCCACAAACCAGGTCATCTTTAGTTGGATACCAACCGGTATCGAAGAATCGGGACAAACCCTTGTATTTATTGGCGAAGATGGTTACGAAGGTGAAGCTTCTCTTTCCATACCCCTAAAAGTTTGCGATGGGTGCACCGGCCCAAACGAGAATGGATGCGATTGGAGCAGCACTGAAGAAATTATATTGGATTCTTATTATGTGAGCAAACTTTTACATCAAGCTGTAGCCTATTGTTTTTTTATCTTTGTGTTTTGAATGTCGTCCTCACCGGGCTGTGACGTCATTATTTTTACTGCGCTGACATTTGCAAGAACTGTCTCATTTGTATCGTTTATTTCAACAAAATTATTGTTTTTTACATTTATTCAGATTGTGGGATGCCTTTGTAAAAACGGTTTCTACCAATCCATTGGTAACATAACTGTCTGTGAAGATATCAACGAATGCACTCAAAACAATTTTAGTATATGTGAGTTGCAATTACCAAACAGCCAATGTATCAACCAAATTCCAAATTATGCGTAAGTTTGTGTACTCTATGCAGATTTACACAGCATGTTACGCTGTGCAATATCATACTACAGTACAATAATAGACATAGGTATTGCTACTAGTTATCGTAGCTACTTCGCAATAACAGAATTTCAATCTTTTGCATGTTTGATTTTGAAGTTGCTCCTGTGGTGATTGTTTCGAGGAGGAAGACGGAGTATGTAAAAGTGAGAAAAATCAAATTCTTTAAAAACTTTTTCCTCAGGTAAATTTAAATATTGCTACAGTGACTTTCCTTAACGCTATTATATCTATCTAGGGTTAGAATTTCCCTGTAGTTTGTGTCCTTTTGGGTTGGAACAATCTGACATAGAAGTGGATAGAATTTCAGACTATATAAGGTAGAAACATCAAAATTACTGAATTATAACTGGTGTTTCGAAAATTACGCAAAAATTAAACATTTATTACTTTCCATCTCAACATAACTATTCTGTAACTTTACATATATATTTACACTATTTTTATTTACCTGATGTACATACTGTTTATTTTGGTTTGTTATTACTTAACTGATGCAGTTGGTGCTTTCTTGAATGTTATTTTTCACGGAAAAAAATCCGCTTTACATTGTTTTGACAAATTTTGTGCAGGCTTGGAAATTTGAGGCAGTTTATCCCATTTGGAAGTGAAGATTTTACCACCTTTCGTATTCTGAAGAATGGACTTATCATACTCGACAGTTCTGCTAACGGGTTTGGACTTCCATCCAGACCAGCTAATGAAAATGATTTTAACAACCTGAAATATCCGTTTGTGGCTCCCTTCTGGGGCAACGAAAGAGCCAACAGCGGACAATTATTTTACCAGGTCAGCTCCAAAGTAATATGGTATCTACGCTTATTGGCACTTGAAGCCAATAAGATACAGCACTTGAACTTACCTGCATTTTAGAGGTGACAGTGCTTGCGGTACAGTATAGGTTATTACCTGATTCTGTTATTTTATTGTTTATTTTCCTGGTTGACATTATATGCCTGATTGCCTGTGTTGAATAACTCGACGTGTTGGACAACCTTTTTAGATATATTTTACCCCCATTGAAAGCCAAGCTCCATATCCAGATATTGTAAAATCTGTGAGTGATGCTCTGCGAGACAAACACTCTGTAGAAGATTTTGTTCCTTATCTTATAATAAAAGTAACGTGGGTCAAAATACCATTGGGCAACTCAGGAGTAAGTATATCCTTTCAACCATTGTCTTTTCGGTTTAGAACCGACTGGAAAATAAGGATATATCGCCATATCGGAGCTTTTTTACTATTTTTATTTGCAGACAGCTACGTTCCAAGCGATTATAGCAACCGATTTCCTGAGGACATACTTGATTTGTCTTTATGATGACATTACTGTCAGTGGCTCTATTTCAATTGGATACAAAAATAACGGGGACAAAACCTTTTATAAAAACGATCTACCAGAGTCAGGTCAAGGTAAGATTGTCTGACGCAATCTGTTTATACATCAATTCGTATTAATAAGGAGGAAAGCCAATTTATTCAAATTATTTTAAGTTTGGTATCACGGCAACTATGTTAGTGCAAAACCAAGGATCAGCGTTTATTGTGGATATTTCTCGATTTAGTGGACTTCTACACGCTGTCTGAAAGTATAAATCAACACGATGAGAGCTGCATAGACTGGTATATTGACGATTTTCAAACTCCGGGCTGGGAACCAGCCAACCAAGTCAGAACTGATCCTTGCCCATGGAATTTATTTCTTGCTTGGCTTGATCCTCGATATGAGCGCAGTGTCGACGCCTATCTTAATGCATTTTTTCCCAATTTATATACTGAATGGCAATTTGAATGGCGTAAGTGACATAAACGATTTGAACAGTTACCCTATAATAAAGCACACAAAATCTGCAAGCATTATTACTATACTCAAATATATTCTTGCTATAATGCGTACGTTTATTTCAGCTTCGGAATTATAACTTTCGCAAAAAAGCAGACCGACAGTGGTCGCCTTAATGATATATGGCAATAAATCTTCAAGAAATATTAAATCACTTTCTTTTTGTCAATTTCATATTTAGAATCCATACCGAATGTTTGCTATCAACGTAGATTTTTTTTATCTCCACAACATCCGTCGGCTCGATGTTGCTATAGCACAGATGGCAGATGGTTTTTTTCCGGACCTACAACAAGCCGACATGAACGGTTTCAAATTCCAACAACCCCACTTGTTTTTAGTTCTTTTATCCGTAACCTATTTTACGACGACGCCATTAGTGAGTCACAAATGCAAATATTGTTGCTATAGTTACTTTATATAAACAACCTACAAATTTGCTCAATACAGCAAGAAAGAAGTAATTTCTAAGCAACTGCTTTATTTACGTTTACGGGCAGACTTTGATTTGATCCCTCGTCGACAGTGTTGTATTGACTCTTCTAATTCGAACTTTTTCTGCACGCTCTACCAACAACGAAGGCCTAAAGCTACGACAAGTTTTTACGATTTTCGTTTCGTTATAGGTATATAAAGAGAAATTTGTATGTTGTTTTTTTTCATATACTGTTTGTCTTGAATTTCTTTCTAATTAGCCGTAAAATTTATATATGTAGCGTGGCTTTTTGGAGATCCTCACTTTGAAACCTTTGATGGCGCGGAATACACCTTCAATGGACTTGGCGAATTTCACCTGATTTATGCGCCCAATGACTTTACGGTTCAAGCACGCACGAAGTTTGCTATCACAGAGAATGGCACTGAATCGGAAGCTACAGTTTTTTCAGCCTTCGCTATAAAAGATATAAAAAATTTATCTGGCTTTGTAAGTGACATGCTATGATTTTATTTGGGAATGCAAACTACTGTATATATGCAATTAAAGAAACTTTAAATGAGTTCATTAAAATAAAGATGAAGCATTAATAGGTGAAGTTAATTATATATAATGTTAAATGATGATATGTGATGGGGTAGGATGAATTCAGCTTTATTTACTTGCATGTAATTAAGTTTACTCGCCAGCTACATTATAATTATAACCTCCTAATTGAAAAGTGTCATTCGGAAGTAACCTCTATAGAGCTGGTCTATGTTGTAATATTAAAGTATAACATAGTTTTGCCTGAACATGATATTTTTTTAAATTAGGTTCAGTTTGAGGCAAATGGTGAAGAAGTTGTAGTTTTGGTGAACGGGGTAGCGCAAACAATACCACCTGGTGACAGTAAGTTAAACTGATTGTGTTAATCTAAATTTAACTTATTGTGATTATTTCCTTGAACTGTCAAAAATTGTTAACAATTTTTGGAGGTGGGCATAATTGCATGCTACTTGGCAGTAGCAAGTAACGAGACCCTGGCTATACAATATGTTAACACAATGTGATTTAAGGGAAGTTGGCAAACTGTTTACTTACGCCGTGTAAACATTACATGTACAAAAGCATGCCGCTTAATAACGCTGCAATAGAATTGTGATTTTGCATGAACAAGTTTCCGACAGAAAGATAAACTGTCCGCATCAACACTCAGAAACTATAAGTAGCAAAACTAATAATAGTTATTGGAAATAGCTGGGAGAGGCGGTGATATTTACCGAAATTAAAGATTCATTTGACAATGGCATTTACTGATACTAAATGTGCAAAAATTGAAAATCTGTTTGAAAGATTACTTTGATGTTAATGGTTTCTTTTCAAAGTGAGCTATTTGACAGGTTTCAGCTTATTGAGTATAGCAATTAAATGCAAAAAATTCTACTGTGATACCAACAAAATAACGGCTACAATGCAATTTTTTAGAATTTTTTGGTAGAGGTATGGAACTATGTATAACTGTGTACTGCCTAAAAGTAGTTCTTTTAAGAGTTTGACTGAGTAAATCTGTCTTGTGTTCTACAATTATTATCGATGCAACCGGGTTGGATCTTTTTGAAGTTTTTGGAAGATTTTTGGGTTAATACATGTATTGAAATACCTTTTAGTGAGGATCTGTGCAACATTATAGATTATTATCTACAGAATCTACACTAAAGCAATTGTACGACAAAGTGACACACAAAGTGACATTTACTGGCAATAAGTTGGCCAGGTTTTATTTTTAGTATTGTCGTTACAGCAGCAGTGTTACACCTTTATAGTACAGCGGCCGATTTTTGGTTCAAACTGCTAAGTGATCAGATTAAACATTTTCCAGTTGAAATCCTGGTAGACAACATCACTCTTTCACGTCCTAGCAACACAAGTTATAAAGCCGTTTTCCCAAGTTTAAATACTGCCATCGTATCTTCTACTTTGGACATTCTTTCTTTGGAATTCATTGCCAATCCTGATTTGCAAAACATAAGCAAAGGTCTTTACGGTGAGTTTATCTTCTTCTATACTTTAACGTAGAAGAAAGACTTAAAATTATTGATCATGAAACACTTAATCGGGAAAATAACACTTATTCCATTTCGTATGCTGATGTTTGCCCCCAAAACAATTAATTTGGAAGAAAAGGAATGGCTAAGAATGTTGACTTCCCCGCGTTTGTTCAATTTGTCCTTAAAGTCCTTTCAATCTTGTTTATAGGAGCATGGAATGGCGTGTTGAAAGATGACTTTGAATTTCGTAATGGAAGTGTTCTCAACTACGATGACCTTGTTGTCAATATTCCGCTAATTAGTGGAAGGTTATCAGAAAAACTGGTTTATCCATTTGGGCAAAGCTGTACGCATTGATTTAGTTTTAGTCATTTGATAATATCTTAATATCATGTATATTCTTATTTTAGAAGAATAATTTTGTATGGAACAATTGGGTTTGTCATAAGTATTTAAGCAATTCGCAAACAATTTGAATACAGTTAGGTTAGATTACATTACGCAAAGTAATTAAAATAACAGTGTCCCTTTATTGTTACTTTTTCGAGATTTACAATGCATGGAACAGTTTACTATTGTTCATGCTGTGCCCTATATTTTCTTTTGTCATCTTTTAGGGCAAGTGACTTCGGACGAAAGCATTTTTCATTATGACGGAGCGCAAAATTATAGCTTTTACAATCCCACAAACGTTTCCCTGCCGTCGTTTCTCGAAGATTTGGTTGTGGAGAAGGAGGGTACACAGGAGCTGGCCGACGGGGTTGAAATATGTACAGTGAATGGTACCAGCTTAGACGCACCTTGCCTGTACGATTATCTTTTGACCGGTCGACGAGATGTTGCTATGTCAACATCGCTCGCCTCTTCATCGATTGCAGAAACGAGAAGCATGCTTGGTAAGATGATCGTGATTTTACGATAAAATGAGTGTTTGCCTCAACTCACCTGCCACATGCTTCAAAATTGTTAAAGTGGTTGCGTTAAAATTACTGTTTACCCCGGTACTTTTACGGTACCGATACCGGTACCGTCGGTAGTGTTCGAAAAAAGTAACGAATTACGTTTTTCAAAAAATGTTATGGGTCCCAGTACTCGTTATATTTTTCAAGTGATTATGTCAAAGTTTTTAAAAGTATGTTTTTCAAATGTTTATTTTAATTAAGCCTTAATGCCAACTTTTAGCGTTCGCTGTTCTTTGCTAATCTATAAATGTCTATCTGAGCTGCAAAAAGTGACGTATGTTTTGACCTAGACTCCTAGAGTAACCTGTAATTGGGACCAAATTGAGGCAGAGATTACACTTGGTCAGTGCCATTTATACAAAAGTATCAGTACCAAGTAACGATAAACTACCGAATTACTTTTTTGAAATTGTACCAAGTATCGGTATCGTTACCGAGGATTATATGAATTACTGTAATAACTGTATCTTGTATACTTTTTCAAAGTGCCGAATGCCCAACTTTGCAAGTGGATGAGGCAGAATCAAAGAGAGATTTACATATGCAATAAGCTTCAAAAACACTTCTTTATCGGCCAACCTTTTTAATTGCATAAGCATACAGCAGTCCATAAGAATAGACTGGCCAAGCAGGCCAAACACCTGTGTTTAATGGCATTTGGTAAACAAGGGCGGCGCCATTCTTAACTTGCACTAATTAATTGTAGCTTTTGAATCCCTTGGCCTTGTTCGAATTTAATTACGAAAATCAACAGTTCACCTAAGCAGCAACTTCGCAGTCTCCTCGCTAATGATGACTCCTGAGATTTCTCGCTAATTTACCATTCCTATAGCTTGATATTTAACTTATCATTTCTGTTTTGTTTTAATACATTACGATAAATTACTGACTGAATCCAATGAATTATCTGCTAACAGCTATGGACGCGGAAAATTTAACAGCTAACTTCAACTAAATCATTGGACTAAGTAAAACGCAAATTCCTTTCATTTTTGTTTGATGTTATGCTCATGTTATTTATGCTCAAATTTTCACTGCACCCACGGCCCCATCTGGCCATAAGCTGGCTACGGGTCTGCTTACGGCGTCAAATTAGGCTATTTAGCAAACTCCTTAAATTGCAATCAAATATTGATTAAAAATAACTAACAAAGCAGTGGTGTGACTGGGCAATTCAAATAAATTTTTTTTGACACGAATCATATTTACGAATTGTATACCCTAAGGCCTAAGTTATAGGGTTAAATTTAATTTACCGTGAAACTATATCTTTTGTTTCTAGAAATTCTGTTTTACATTCTGTTCCGTAATTGTTATCCACCAATAGTATTCATATTTTCTCTATTTGCATTTGTATATAGAAAATGTGGACATGCTTTTTTTTGACTCTTCTAGCTGAATAGTAATAACCATTATTGTTCATTATCCATGCATTGTTTACCGTATTTGTATTGAAATTGAACAAGTTTGCCCACCCCTAGTATATAGCAAGCAAAACACTCAATCAGAAGATAACTTCTCATAGCCTACATACATATTTGTTTCAGGAAACACTCCTCCAACACTGAATATATCTGAGACTGAATCAAAGAACTTTACAGACGGTTACTTTCAGCTAAAAACTGATGAGGAAGGAAGTATAGTTCTTATTGCAGTAGATGACGACTTAACAAACATCACAATTCGGTTTGCCTCGACAAACGATTTTGATAATGCTCTTCTTGTTCAGGGTAAGATAAACCACCATAATTAACTCATGGGTGCAATTACCACAAGTTAATCTAAACCTGTTTCACCTTCTTTATGTTTTAAACCCGGTTTCAGATGGTGCGCGCGCTGAACTCTTTCTAACACCTCGTGTTGACCAGCTCTCTACAGACTTGCGATTAGTTGTGGAAGTTATCGATATTTTAGGCTCGGTGTTTTTGCTCGAAGTTCCTATTCAGATCTGCTACTGCGAGAACAACGGAAGGTGCCAGTTTAAAGAAGGCATTTCTGAAGCCGTGACAAATTTGGTAATTTCTTTTGGAGTAAGATAATGCGTAGTAGATAGTTTATATAATTTTATATGCATTGTTTAAATCTTGTGAATAGTTAATGCGTTAACTTCTCTGAATGTTTCTATGCATGATCCAATAAATAAAGCACATCCATGCATTATCATGGTCATCTCTCAAAACTTCTGCATTAAATTCAGCCGCTTAAAGAAAGTTTTATGTTTCAAGCAAAATTTATTTGTATCTTGTCAAAAATCTTTACAATGCTTCTGCATGACCACAATGCATTTAACCAAAGAGAGTTGTTAACCGATGTATATACTATAAATTTCCATACAGAATGCTGATTGTGATTGTCCATCTGAATGGTATGGTGTCAATTGCTCCACTACAAGAGTTAGATGCGATTTGTCTGGGTGCTTTTCCGGTGTCGAATGCAATGACACTGATACCGGAGTAAGCTGCGGCCCTTGCCCGCCGGGAATGACAGGTTAGTTAGACCAAGAAATTTTTTCCAAAGTCGTTTCAGGCCTCAAATATAGATAACACATTAAGGGTGGAATGGCTAACTTCATTAAATCATACACACATTTCAGGAAATGGCATAGAGTGCGAACAGATTGATTTTTGTGAGATTAATAACCCGTGCCAGCAGATTTGCACACCTGAAGGCGAAAACGCAACTTGCAGTTGTAATGATGGCTTCATGGTCAACTCAACCAATCCCAATAATTGTAGCGATATAAACGAATGCGAAGGCGTAGGGGACCCATGCCTCCTCTTACCAAATGCAGTTTGCCAAAATACGATGGGATCGTACAGGTAAAGATTTTTAGTTGCACAAAAATAGAAGCGGAAACTATTTTCGTTTTTTAATTTCATCAGTCACTTCTGATACTGTCTTGTAGGTTAGAGCAAATTGACAACAATACAAAAACAAGGCAACTCTTTGTTTATGCTTATGTATGCGTGAAAAATACTTAGACTTACCCGGATTTTGTTTAAATGTACCGCAAATAGATTCTTTTGTATTACGATCAACATTTTTTCAGTAGCACAATTTTTCCATCTCCTTTACTTACCTTGAAAATGGTCTATTCATAGGTTATGAACAGTTTGTATAAGTTTTGTCGTTGAGATATGCTCCTTAAAAGCTTATTGTTTTTACCAGATGCATTTGTGCACCTGAAGCAATTGATCTTAACGGAGTATGCACAGGTAAAGTTATGCATAATTATCATCGTAATGATCCTGATTATACTATAGTGATATGTTTGAACACATGGTATATTTGACTTTATCAGCTACACATAATCTGTATAAACTTTTACTTTGTAAAAGTTGCTGTTGCTTTATTTCTAAACAGACTAAAAAACTACATTAAACAATCACCGCCAAACGCGTTTAATTATAGGTCTGACCCCATCCCGGGGTATGCTTGTAGCTGCGAATCATATGTAGACGTCGAGTTCTGTAAAACCTGCTGCAGTTTTAGTTCCAAACAGACTAAAAACTTAGAAACTGTAAAACGCTCATCGCCAAGCGCGCTTAGATTTTTGTCTCCTTTTCGTTGCCACGCCAAGGTTGTAACTAAACGAAACGAATCTTTTTTTGCTTTTTAGTGATTGGTGAGTCAGCGCTAGTATGCAGCACTGAAAGAGTGTTCATTGGGTAAGTGCAAAATTAGATCTTCAAAACACAGCTTGCCTTTGGTAATACAGTATACTTATAAATGATAAAACATGAAATGCTATATTGAATCGCTGTAAAATATTTAAGTTATGTGCTGATAGTTTTATTAAATGTAGAGCATTGTATTGATTGCGGAGTGTAAATCGTAAGATTCTTTTTCAGTCTCAATGCAACTGAACTTGATACGCTTTATATTGGACCAAATGATCATATTATTATCTCCCCCACTGCCGATGTGAACGTTTCTACTCTAATGCCTGAATGTGTCGTTCCTGCCAGTAGGCCATTCTTTAACATCAGCATCGAATCCTGCGGTTCTTCTATTTGGGTAGGTAGAATTGTTCTTTTATCACAACTATTTACTGTATAACGCTCAATGGAAAATCTTACCAGAAATTTCAGTTCATTTACTATCGTTTCGCATGTTCTGACTTGGTTAACGACTTTAAATACATCCTTTGTTTTTGCAGGAAAATGGCAGTGTCATAACGGTTCAGTTTTCGGTTCGTAACGTACCGGCACCAACTGATAGCCCTATACTACGTTATACAGATATCTGCCTCAATTATACGTGTGACTACGACGCATCTAGCATAGCGACAAATCACATTACTACGGTGTTGAGGTTGGTAGAATCGCTGCATCTATTTATGGTGGTCTGAAAGCCGGTTAATTTCAAATACCTGGATAAGGCTGTATCTCCCCGCTTGTCGCTAGGGTTAAGATTGTTACTAGAAACAAAAAGCCACTTTCAAATATGGCATTCTTAAATGATCGAGCGACTTCT
The DNA here is from genome assembly GCF_947623445.1 of Clavelina lepadiformis. Lineage (NCBI taxonomy): Eukaryota > Metazoa > Chordata > Ascidiacea > Aplousobranchia > Clavelinidae > Clavelina > Clavelina lepadiformis. Next base: position 5,744,581 of record NC_135244.1, on the reverse strand, counting down.
TATAACTCTTGAAATGTAACTTGGCAGCAGATGCCTTTGGATGCAATTAGCCAGCAGCATGCGCGGGCAATGTCACCGCTATACATTGCTAAAAAACGGCATAATTTTGTAGGTCATTTTAAGTAAGTTGCCGTGTGCTGCGAAGTGGCTTGCAGCCATGCAAACGAAAAAGGAATGTAGGCAAGAAATGGCGTTTACCATTTTCTGTTTGAAACAATTTGCAGGAAGTATTTTGACAATTATGAGAACGAAGGGCATTTTGGCATCGACATTACTTTCCGCACTAATTCTTTGTATGACGTCGTGTTACCAGTCGACTCCCAAATCTTAGTTCCAAATTACATCTATGTCAAAGTTGAAATTTCATCGATCGACTCAGTGCAAGACGATTTAATATTGCGGGTGAGTTCTCCGAATGAAAATAAAATAAACCAATTTCTCTTCGGCTACTGACTCGCCTATGAACTATAAGTGAAACAGGTCTGCTATATATAAAATAACGACCCGCGTTAGTTTGTTTGTCATATCTGCGTTTATATGCCATCGCAGGCTGAACAATGCTGGGCTACGGTGACTGCAAATCCAGCTGATTCCATGCGGTACGATATTCTAACAAACGGGTAAGCTATAAGTTAGCCTGCGGTGTGTAAGCAACTGTTTACGCTATATAAAATTAAAGCACTGTAATTTGGTTTTAGTAGCATAAGCTGAATACATTAACCAATTAAACAAGATTACCCAGTTTATTATTATCAGCCTATTCTGTTTTCTTTACGTGATAGTTGCCCGGCGAACAATCCCAATGACATGAACGTCACCAATCCCATCGTTCTTGGCCAAAACTACCAGCCTACTTACGCCACTTTCGGCTTTCAGTCTTTCACGTGGATTGGAATCCTTGGCGACGAACAGCAAATTTATGTTCATTGCTTCGTCACAATTTGTCATGTACAATCTAACGCTTCCTGTTCTGACCTGGTAAGTTCTGACGGATTGAAATCAAAGTTCACTTTACAAAACCGTCCATGCGTGCACGTTTCCTGCAGTGTTTATGAAATCTCGAAATCTTTGTGCAATCCTGTATGTAGAAATGCATACATCACTATAAATGGCTGAGAGGTTAAAAGCTGTTAATGGCAATCTTACGCCTCATAAGCTTGTCGTGTCATGATTCAACTTGCATTTTTTCGATGACTGCTCCCATTACACATATAACAAACATCTATGTCTCAGGATTGCAGTACCAGAAAACGACGTTCCGCTGACTTGGACTTGCAATCGGAGAGGAACTTGATCACCTCCGAACCTCTTCGTCTTATTTCCGTCACATCTTGCGAATATGTAAAAATTTTGGGAGATAATTTTTCTATAACCAATAATCTGAATTAACGAACTTGATTATATTATTTTATATTTTCATAATTTCAGAGTTTGTTATTTTATTTTTAACTGTAGAACAACGGTGGATGCTCAGATATCTGCTTTCATAGCAACAACGAAGTAGCCTGTTCATGTTTCCCATCACGAGTTTTATTAGAAGATGGGAAAAAATGCCTTGGTAATATTTAAGGTTTCTTGTTCTTTGTCACTTGAAAATGTTTAAATTTCCTATTCTGTCGTGTGTAACCTCCACAAATGTTGTTTTTAAAAATTACATTTCAGTTTCTGTTGCTAACCATGAAAACAAAACGAAAATAAATGCAAAAAATAATTTGATGACAGTTTTTGATTTGACTTTTAAATTTTCCTAAAACTTACTTAAATAAAACTATTTTTCTTAGATGTTGAACGCCCCATCATGCAAGACGATGATAATGACCAACCTGAAACGCTGGTTGATGGCGCCGTGACAATGATGGTTGTTGGAGCAATTGCCTTTATTTTTGCTGCTGCTTTGTACTTCTTGTATTCCCTCCAGGAAAGAAGACATGGCGTTAAAATGTGAAGAATCTGCAAAAATGTTTGACACTCTGAATATAAGAATCAGTGAAAAAAACGGACTAAGTTGATTTTCTGAATAACAACTTACTTGTATCTTACGAGATACTTATAATTTCGTTATTTACCTGGAAAAGTACTGTCTATACAGCCTATATAAAATTTCTTGCTTCGCTTGAAACGTCTTTTGTAACCGTAAAACCGTATAAAGAGGTTGGTTTTATCGAAATACAGCAAAGCAGATGTTTAGTGATATGTACTACAAAAAATATTTTTAAGAAAGGTTTCAAAGTTTTTTAAAAAGAATTAACAAAGATGACTAAATAAACTTTAGCTTGCAAGGATATCATCAGGTCATCAGATAAAAACAAGATTGAATGGCATCACTTAAAACTTGTAAAACGTCGCCCATTTTAATTATTTCTAGTTTAACTCATTGTAATGAAGTTTAGTGGAAGGCCTGAGCGTATACAAACAAACAATATCGCTCCACATGGTTCTATTTTTGGGAAATAGGTATGCTAAAACCAAGAAACTAACAATCACTTTTTATGACCTTTCGAGTTAAGCTTAATTTATTATCAACACGATATCAGCCTTATTAACGATATATTAAATCAATTAATGCTACCATATTTATGGCTGCTATATTTTATTAATATCATTGTTGATTATTTTCGCTTTATCAGATTATCTTTGTCGCTTTTGTTTCATAACCATAGCTGCAACCTTTTAAGGAGACAGGCAGGTCATAGGAGCCCTATTATAGATACTCTTGTTACTAACCCTGATTTAGTTTCATCTGTAAATTTACTAGAATTGGTTTTAAAAGTTTTTCGTCAGGGTTTACGAAACTTTTCTTAGAAATCTGTTTCTCAAACCAATACTTAATTCTATAGGAGCTCACTTAATTCGGATGAGGTTTTGAAGGACTTTAAAGATTGAGGTCTGACCACACAGTTCGAACTCGTAAAACATTCGCTTCTTGAACATTTCAACGTTGAAACTAACTGATTAATGTGTGACTTACTGGCGTTAGTTGGCGCTACATACAGTAGGCTACTCCTAGAAATAACTCTTCGGTAAGGTTGGGTGCCGTAGAAAATGATGATATCGACAACGACGGAACTTGACATGTGTGGTAACAGACAATGGTTATAAATACTGGAGAATGGCGGTAACCAGAGTTACAATATTTGTTACAAAAACAGTTCTTTTCGACATGGATCCCAGTGTTGAATCCAACGCTGTAATAATCCAGCTTCCGAATTCTTATAAATACATTAACTAAAATGGTATGGTAAACCTCCCCTTTGTTTAAGATAGTAGGCCTACCCTACAATACCCAAACTAACCTGAACTTTACAATATAAATAGAAACACTAATCACCGTCATTGTCCTTTGTAGTTTATCACGATCATCCCGAAGCCGAAGTTTCAAGTTCTACGAAACTGGAAATGAGTTGAAGAACTGAGTTTTACCTATATTCTGTTTGTACAGTTTATCTCCATATTGCACGGTAACAGATTGTAAAGTGTTTATAATATGCTCAAGTAACTTGTATTGATGGTCTATAACCAACGTGGAGTGGAGCTCGAGGACTGTAGAGATGGATAGTTTCAGTATAGAACGGTCGATGTTGGAGTAAAGTAAGACAATATCACCTACAACGATGTAAAGGTCGTCTTTGTTTCGTCTTTCCTGAATGTAGGTTTTGTTAAACGTTTGCCATTTAATCAGTTCATTTAAGTAATGTGATCTGTGAAGTATCTTTTACCAGGTCGTTGGTAAAACATGACACTCATGAGCTGTTGTATGTATTCTATCATGGCCATAAATCTTGAAGAATAAATGTTCCCGGAAGACTGTTGCTTGTGTCAGGCGCAAGCCGGCCTGAATATTAGTAAAATGATATTGCCTTGCGTTAAATAATATTACATTTTACTTTTTATGTTGTTGATTGTTTACCTTTCGCTTTCGTGTTCCCCTTCCACACGTCTTGTCACGCAAGTGTTCAATTGGCCTGTAGCGGCGTGGGTGGCATTTTTAATACTATTATTTACATCATTTCTTGGAAAAGTGTTTTCTAGTTATTGATTGAAATTTATGAACTTGTTTTTTTTGATAACACTTCAACTATTGTTTGATACTTGAAAACTTGCTTTGAATAACTTCGTGTGAACACTCCCTTTAATACGTCCTCAGGATGTTTTCAGCAACTGTGCTGATAAGAAATCTTTATTGGAAATGCCCGCTTCTTAACTTTATACTGATTATATTTATCTACGTGTCAGCTTTAACTCCATGTATATCCCATTGCCAACACATTGTTTTCCTCGCTGCACATGTTCTGTTCATGTTCCCATCGTTTCACGTTTTATAAGCTCGCACTTCTACCAGGGAGCAAAGGCAGATAAAGAAAACCACCGAAACGAACAGATGAGCTGTTTATGCTAGTCATGGTGAGTTGCAATCACCATAAGCAGTGGTATTACTATGTTCTTGATTATGCGTAATAGTGAGAAAGTGTACAGCACCTACAATAAAAACCTTTTCTTGTAAACTATTTCTGTTGTAATATTAAAACCTTTCGGCTGACAAGAGGTTAAAGCATTCTAACCGTACGCAAGAAAAGAGTCAGATAATTCAACAGGTAAATTAAGATGCTCATAAATAAAGTAACATAAATTAACATAAGATAAGCATAAGCATCTGCAGGCCCTTCGTGTTTGCTTATCGCTTTACACCACACATTACAATTTTTACTTGAATCGTTCATTACTTTTGTTTAGAGAAAATTATAGCTATTTAGTTTGCTATAGCTTGAGTACAGCGTTATATATATTGTTATCATTAACAGTCAGTTTTTATCTATTTATGTTTAATGTTTTATTTATCTTTGGTTATGATTATGTATTTTCTAATACAACAGACTGATGATGTCCTCTTTGGGTGAAATATAGTTTTGTTTTTGAAATGTTTTAATCTGCCGATTCTGGTTTAAAATTTATATTTTACTTCACACTTGCCAGTGCAACTTAGCCGATCCAGTGGTCGCTTAATGTTTTATAGCCGACGCTGAGAAGCGTTTAGATCCAGGTTTTGACAAACTTTTATTCTTTTGTGGAATTGACAATTTCAAGCTTGCTAGCTTCTTATTTTTACTTTTTTACTTTCTGCTTGGAAAGTCACATTTTTTAAAATTCCGTAGCCTACTATAATTCTACAATGCAATCAGTTAGTTATTTTTTTCTCGTACATTTTCTGGTTTAAAGGTTTTTGTATGGGTAATTTTGTGCTACTGTAGTAAGTAGTAGCTAAATAAAGAGTTTCCTTCATTTTTTATGATTTTTTTAGTTATTTTATATATTTAATGTACTTTGTAGTTGCCTGCATGGAATATTTTGTGTTCAGTCATTTTCCGGCTTTTTCGTTTTCTTGTTTATTAGTTGAATTGTCTGGTTTCACAAAATTCCGGTTCTAATTCTGGCTCTAGATTAATGCAGTTAAATTTTGTTTATTTTTGATTTGCATGATTTCAGTTTACTGGCAACATGTTAACCAAGTTCAAGAAACTTTTAGAAAACTCGGAGGACATAGAGGTTGATCTGCGGTGCTAGCATCTGCTACCAGTGCTTGCAGCCGAAGACGGCTTATTGTGGCGAGGAATAGTGAGAAACGAACGCCATCGTGGAACCCAGGGGTTAATGAAACTATTTGAGCTAAGAAGACGGCCGACAAAACCTGGTTCTATGATAGGTTCTTATCTGCTTTGCGAGCTCGGTACACTACGACGTGAAAAGCTGCAGCAATGAAAAGAGACAAAAAGAAGACTTGGTGAGAATTTGGAAAAATGGTGGAGCCAGATTATAGTGTAACTTTTTGCGAATGTGTACTTCGCTACTGGACGTTTTTTGGCATTTTAGTGATATAGCAAATTACAAAATGTTCATTTTATTAAGAAAGTTGTATTGTCTTTGGCCAGTCATGTCATTCAAACATTTAATTCTTGGAACGTAGGTTAAATAGTTTACTGGATTTCAAACAATAATAGAAGTGGTTTTGGAAAGTGCGTGTAGTACATTTACGGTGTTACAAATTTAAACGTGTTTTTGTTGGCATTATCTCTGTGTCGTAAAAGTGTTGTCAGATTGTTAATGGTTACAAAGGAAATATTTTGTGAAACATCGATATATGACTTTTACCTAGTGGCCTCCCCTGACTGGCTATAGCATAAGGCTATGAAAAAAGAAATATTTTAGGATTATTTTCTTTTAAAATGTCTCTCCTGGAAAATCTCAGCTTACTAAAGCTCTCTCTGAAAAGTGTGTTTTGATTAATGGTAACACATGGTAATTCCGTCTAATGTAATTAACGACTCTACATTTTGGAATATAAGAATTCGAAGTTTTAAATCCATAGTATAACAGTAACATTCGACAATCTTACACGACGGCTTGCAGCTGTCATTCCGAAAAGCTGAGCGAGATAATATTTGAAGTTAATGCAATTTTGCGACTATTCCTCGGTATTGACAAATTTCATCTTAAGGCCTGATTAATTTCTGGTTAGTAGTTTTCCTGGAAATGACTTGCATACGGTCAGATAAACACATAATAACTTGTATTTCTTTAATTTTTAACTTTCATATTATCAATATTTTTTATTGCTTATTTTATTTTTTTAATTGCAAGCACGTAGGGCTGTGCCCCAAAGTGTTTGGTTTGTTGATTTTCTTCGAGAAGGGAAATTCCCTGTTGGTAAATTGGCAACACAATAGCTGGTGGTGAGTGCTGCAGCAGTAGCAGCCCGAAGTCGTACTAAACTAAGCAGCATGCCTAGCTTTATGCTGGTTTGAAACAATCAGTTAACACTGTTGATAGGCCAATGCTACTGCACTGGTATTGGATGATTAAACTACGTACTACTGCAACAGGACCTTTCTCTTGTAAGCTAGGATCGTTTTAAAGATATTGTAGACTGAGTAAGTGCACGTAGTAGAGGCCTTTCGGCATAAAAGCTCTGACCAAACAGAGTAGACAGGATTTATTTCGAATTGGGTTAGCCTGCAATGAAAACAACTTTAAAAAAATCAATATTGTTAATTGCGAATATACCGTCGACCAAAGCAAAGTTTTCGTTAGGTTAGCTACACCCCCGGACCCTTGTTTGAAATAGAGCTAACCGTAAGCGATAGGTCTATGCGTACATTTCGAATGTCAGAGTGTGAACAGTTCTTTGTGATTGCATATGTACTTAAATTTTGATATTCTGTGTAGAATGTAGATTCATTAGTCAAGCACATTATAAAACTTTGTTGGAAATCTAGCAGAAAAGAATCTAGCACGCCAAAGCTTGCTCTTACTATTCAACACGCAGACAGCTGTACAAAACTGCCCTGAATAATCTCAAACCAAAACTGGCGAAAATCAATCGATGAATCGACACTCGAAGAAGCCACATACCGCCAAAAGTGGGAAGACGGCGATCGAAACCGAAAAAGACTCGACTAAGCTCAGCGTAGATTCAACCCGAAGAACAACCTACGAAAATTATTAAGAAAAAAAGGAAATTTTAGCGATTAATATTACTCAAAACAGTTCGAAACATCTTAGGGCAACGATTGGAGCGTATCAATGGTGTCAACACCTACACGGAAGAACAATTCAATTGCGCGACACCACGCTTTCGGACATAAAAGACGAAACTATGGAAGAATCCAAGGATAACGAAGCTGTCTACACATGCTCTTATGAAGAAACTCTGCCAGAACCGGAATCCGACACACCAGAAAATTTTCAATGCAGCGATGGAATCTTTTAAGGATGCAATTGGGAAAATCCTAATATCCAATGAGAACGGAACAAATATCTTAGACATAGTTGCGAATTGGAATAAATGAAATTTTGTTTACGTTCAAAAGGTTTTTGAATTCTGTTGTGAATTAACAGACTACGTACGAAGAGCAGATTGATCTAATTTGAATTATAGCGTTGGGTCCAGTAGGCCTATAGCCTAGATAGGCTACGTTACAGTTTAATGTACTATCTAGCTGATTTATGACAAGAAACTATAAATATTACACGACAAACGTACAATATTACCAAAATATCTAAATTTATTTTTTAAGAATTAAGGTGTATGATGTTCAACTTCACAACAAAGAAATCTAATTCCTTATTCAGTAGGCTTATGACAAACAACTTTGAGCTGATGATTTTGTTCACAAACAAACGCAACATATATCATAAGTGCCGGAATAAAAGAAAAAGTTTCGTATTCAACAAATAAACCTCCGAAAACCAGCTTCTACTAGCATTTAACACTGACGTTCTACTTTTTTGATGGTTTTTATTACGATGTGATACGAAATAGTCACGTAATTTTATACTGTACATCGACGTGATCGATCTGTCACAGTCTGCACGTAAAACTATGTAAGTAATACCGATCAAGTGTTGACCAAATGTCCTTCAGATACGTGTTATATTGCAAAAATTAATGTTGTATGTATGCATGTTATGTTATGCGTTATTCATGCACAGATACGAAATAGAAAAGTACACAGAACTTACGTTTGATGTCTATGGACAAACTGGTTCTTACCGCGTGAATTCCTTTTCTATTGGATGGTCAAAATAATTGATAAAAGCTCATAGCCAACAGGAAAGGAAATATACAGGAAATAGTGAAGATTTATTGTACTGCTTGGTTTATTTTGCCAGTAACTGTACAAAGCGAAAGTTACGATGCTAACTGTTGTAGTTATAGCACAATAAAACGTGAGAAATGAAGAAGAATAAGACATGTTTTTATACCCAAGTAAGAATAAAGTTTTACTTTTAAAAAATTTGAAAACAGTCTGCAGTTTAAGTCTGTAAAATGATAGACTAGACCAGGGGTCGGCAACCTGCGGCTCTGGAGCCGCATGCGGCTCGTTCATCCTTCTGATGCGGCTCTTATTAATTTTATTGCTACAGTAGAAACAAACAGAAAGACACTCGCGTCTTTGTCTCACTGAGCACATTATAGTAATCACATTAATTAAATCTTACTGAATTAACTGCTTTTATAAATGCGACACATGACAGTTTTGTTACAGAGTGTCGTTTTCGTTTTATTGTGAAAATAGTTTTGCGGCTCCCAGTGATTTTTATTTTGTGGAATATCGGTTAAAATGGCTCTTTAAGTGCAAAAGGTTGCCGACCCCTGGACTAGACCTAGTTTAACGGACAACGATATTTTTTCATATGTCATGAGCATGTGTATTAGGTATGTTAGGCTGTATTTATTGTATAGCCACTGGTATACAACTACATAATGTCAAAATGTTCATACAGCGGTACAGTCCGGACTGCAGAGTATGACAGTTTTCGCTGAGATCTCGAGTTTACAGATTCAAAATTCCAATGTGCAAGGACTCGTGGCCCAAAGCTACCTGACGTTTGTGCAGCTAGTGCAGGCAAAAATACAGCATTTTACGTTATAAATTGGGGAAAAATTAGTGTTTCCATTTATTTTAGAACAATATATTATTTTAAACGCAAATTTTGCAGTTCAAATCAGAGGTAAATTTAGTGTCACGCTTGTTTTTCCCGATTTCTAATGTAAATCGTCGCATCCTTGCCTGCGCAAACGCTGTACAGCCTTGGGCCACGAGTCGTTATGCACACTGGAATTTTTCTTCTGCACACCCGAGATCTTGGCAAAAACTGCCATACTCTGCAGTCCGGTACTATACTGTAAAGTAATGAGAATATGGATTATCTTCGAAATGACTTATCAACTGAATCGCCTATGTAATTTATGGCAAACTTATATTTCGAGTAATTGGCATTTATTGTTGGCTTTCTTTGTCTATTGCTCTATTCTATACAATAGAGCAATAGATAGTAGAGATAATAGATACGAAAACAATAGATAGATAATATATTATAGTCTCTAGTGCAGGGATGCACTACTGTTCAAGTTAATTTTATTGCATCAAAATTTATTTCTTGTAAGGTTAGAATTTTGGTGTGAGCGTTTTAATTAGAAATTATCATTAAACACTCAAGTCGCCCTCGCAATCATTTGTAAATCGCATGTGGCCCTTTGGCTAAAAAGGTTGGACACCTCTGGCGTAGATGCAATTATTTTGTTTGGCTTATTTAAAGTTTTCCGCAACTTTCCGTTATATCGATTGTTTTCACGTTGGTTAGGCATCGTAGACCAAGTCTTCAACCACAATGGCTGAATTTATTAATAAAAAATCCTCCAAAAATTTAATACTGAAAACACCTGATGTCTATGTTAAAACAACCACCAATCAGAAAATGCCTGACTCAGCTTGAGTACAAGTGAAACTGAAAAATTTTGTTTTCGTACATTTGTTTAGTTTTTCGTTTAGCAGAAATTTTGTAGACTGGCTCCATTCCAGGAAAAGATGAGTGCAATGCAAAGAAGTTACATTTACTTGAAAATTTTATGGCTAAATGACACAGTTTTAAAGTATGTTATGCAAAATGAACTTCTGTATGTGATGATGTAAATTTTGTTGTTGTTCGTTGAGTATAACTTGTTTTATTTGGGTTTGAATCAGCAAGATAAAGTATCTGACCTTATAATGGCTATTGTTTCATCATGTGGCGTAGGGGAATTCTCACCCAAAACAACAAATTTCCAATTTGGGTTTTTGCAGAAAAATCTTGTGTGTGCTCCAACCATACTCTGCAGTCTGGACGACAAACCGCTACTTAGTGCTATGGGGTAAGGTAGCCATGTCGTATATGGAAGTACCCAATCTCCGAATTTTCCCAAAATAATTGCTATTTTAATATTAGTTTTTGGTTTAAATTCATGGTAGTTGTGGAGTTTTCACAGGTACTGGAGTACAAATCTTCTAATCATGTACCAAAGTTAAGTCACTATGTACAATAGGCTACTATTTAAGGTTTTACGCGTTAAACTTACTCCATCCAGAAAATGTTTTTTCAAGCCTAAAATTAAATTTCGGTGTCCAGTGCAAAAAAGGTTTTATCTCACGAAAGAAAGAAATTAGAGGGCCTTAATTTTGCACACTTGAGCATGCTGACTGGAAAGTACAACAGTTTTCAACGAGAACTCGTTCGTGCAAAGGTGTGCAAATTTTGGCTTGATGGCATGCACTGAAGCCTTTGTTCATTTAATATAAATTGGCGTTCAAACAATAGGTTTTGTTTATTATAAATCGATGTGATGAGTAAAACTTTTGGCATGTTAAAGAATGATACATTGCATTACTGCATTTTTACGTTTTTATGCCATTTTAGCAAGTTTTTAACTCTTTTGTTTTCAGATACGGGCAGTCTAACAGAAGTGGTGTTTGACTTCTTGTTGAAGTTCATTAAAAGTTTAATTCACAGCTCTTTGTCCTTTTTTCTCTACAAGACATTAAATGTTGAGAGAATTTGTTCTATTATGTTATAATGAATACACAAATTGATTGAAATGTACAAGTAAATTATAAGTTATCCTCTGAGCATTAACACTTTAGTAGATGAATTGCAAGGTGAGGACTTGGCGCGCACTTTTCTAAAGAAAGCTTAAAAGCTGAAATTATCAAATTTAAAACTAAACTAAAAAACAAATACTAAATAATAATTTATGAAATTTTAGATACATATATCGGTATGTGGTTTTTTCATAACAAAATTACGTCACATTTCAACATTTTTACAATCGACACGTTTCGTTTTACTAAAAAATAAATAAAAAATTGATAAAAAATTTGATTTGTGCTTACCGTTTATTATCTGGTTAATCGGTACAATAATAATACGAAAATATCCAGATAGTATATAAATATTATTGCCATCCAAATTAACTGTATTCAGAACACAAGGGAAATAAAGTTGGTAGAGTTACGTACAAAATGGCAGTATATGGCTTTGACGCACAAAGTAAGGGAGGAGTAGTTTCATTGACAGCCTTAAATGCTAAGTTAACTTGTATAGGCTAATGTCTAGTTCGTTTGTGTTTAGGCCTACTTACTTATGACAACAATACATTTACAAGATCTAAAAGAAATTACATAAAATCACCATTGTAATTATCTAAAAACTGTTCTTATGAAATTATTGTCTATAGCTGTTGTATTGATGTTATTAATTTAGTTTTTATTGCATTGCATTTTAGAACACCTTGCCTATATCAAAAGCGATGAATGTTTTCTTCTTTAAAGTCTTGGGCAAATTTGAAAAAATTGGCTTTAAATCAAAAGGTAGACTTTGTCAGTAAATGTATTGGAGAAAGGATTTGTACTAATATATAGTGGTTAAGCGGTTATTGTCTTAGTGGCAAAAATAGCAAATTTATCGCTTAAATATGATGATGATGACAATGAGGAGCGCAGTAAGGATGACTCAGGTATATGGATCAAGTATGAATAATATGTTTCATGTGATCTACAAGTAATAGAGTCATATATATGTATAATTATAGCGTACTTAAGTGTGTAACAAGAACATTTCGCATTAAATAAGCCTAAATTAGCTTACTGTTGGTCTATTTGTACTGGTCAATGTAGATGCTATTCTACAGTAGAGTTCAGTTCGTCGCTGTTGCCTCTAGCTTAACTCCGTTAACTCCGGATTATATATATCATACAGTGTTTATTAAGATATATTTCATTTCATGATTTTCTGTAACTCAGTCATTTTCTGTAAATTTATGCCACTCCTCAACAACGATTTCTAGCCTTCTCCATTGTCTCTTTCCATATCATCTGTTTAAGTGTTTGTTTCCTTGTTCTGGTGTATTTAGACCAGACTGCATTGCTTGTACGATGTGTAGTTAAGGGTACTACGACAGTTTATCGAAAGACAGTTTATCGAACAACAGTTTATCGAACGACAATTAATCGAACCGACATTTGATCGAACGACAGTTGATCGAACGACTATTTATCGAATGACAAACTTTGACAATAGCTTCAAGTAAGATTTAGATTTATGATATCACACTAATGAATTATAGATGTAATAGGTGTAACAATAAGCCATTGTGATGTGCGGTCTTTGTAATGGTGTGCATTCATGATTTGTGATGTATATATCATAAAGTTGACGATTTATATTTTATATCTATATTTTATATTTATATCATAAAGTTGACGATTTCGCATGGCGGCCGGATTCGGCCGCCATGCGAAATCGTCCGGCCCGAGACATATTAATTAGTTATCACAAGAATACGGCCAGCCGTTTCTTATTGAGTTTCAAACTGCAGTGTTGGCACTGTTTGAAAAAATTGTGGTATTGTTACACCATAAGTACGTCGTACTAGTCTATTGTTACGCCATAAAACTAGTGCGAAGGCGGTAGACTAGTGTCTCGTACTAAGTACGAGGTTGGCTGTAGACTAGACTAGTCATTATAGATACATAGAGTGAGGAATTGAAGGCAAAATTTCATACCACGGGGCATATCGCTGCAACCAAAAGTTCAAACCCGCACAAAATTTACAACTTAGCCTAGACCTGGAACCAGCTGTCGCCAAAACAACAACAAATTACTCCGCATCGACGTCACATGTGCATTGGACCGGAAAATTTCTTACTTTTTTTAATATGACGCATTGAGTGCGAACACGCAACAATCACTGGGTTGCCGGCTCTAAATTGTCTTTCTATTGGGAAGATTCGATCAACTGTCGTTCGATCAACTGTCGTTCGATCAACTGTCGGTTCGATCAGCTGTCGTTCGATTAATTGTCGTTCGATTAATTGTCTTTCGATTAACTGTCGCGTCACGGTAGTTAAGGTATTTAAAACTAACAATCTTACTGGATGAGATGACCTTCAAACGTCGCATAAAATGCGAAGTGGTGTATATTGCAGCATTTTTCTGCAATGCTTTGTCGAACTGATCTTTGTAATGAGCAGGGGTGTAAAATGTTCTTAAATATAACTTTAAGTTGTGTTGTCAACTTGTTTAAAAAGTTAACTAATATGGGTTGGGTTTAGCAGCTCGGTTAACCAACCCCTTTCAATTTATGATTATTATGCTGCATATTTTAAGCAAGATATCTGGATAATCGGAGTTAAAACAATAACAGGGTGAATATTTTTGTAGTAAATGTCAGGCTGTGCTGCTGAATTGTTGGTGTAGGGCTGCAATACTTGACATTCAAACCAATTACAGAAGTCCAGGAGTGAGACTGCTGCTTTCATCGTGCGTAAATATTTGGCTATTGTTTTTGTCATTTACGAAAAACGCATAAAAACTTGCATTAACAGCCATTTCTTTTCACTCTGCACTTCACAATCCGGTTAATCGAAAAATTTTTTCTATTGGTTTTTGCACATTTGTTCCGAAACTCCGAAACTTCTGTGTCGGAGTCAGACAGTGGAGTTTCTAGATTATAAAGGGAAAATGCATAGAAAGAAATTCGTTCCTTGTATTTTTTTGTTGGATAGCGGGGATTCTGGTTGTTCGTGGTTCAGATTAACGAGGTCGGACTCTATACCATTGGGTAGCTTTGGCCCTTAGGAAACGGCTTTTCCCATTTGGATAAAAACATTATAATTTATAATTTTAAGTAAAACTCTGTATGCTGTTGTTTCATAACTGACGTTTAATGAAAGTTTGCCATTTAAATGTTGATTTGCGTTTGCAATATTACGAACGAAATTTTCTCTGAGTGGTCCTTTCCAGGTACGAGCATACTTAATAATGCAATTAGTATGGTACCAAAGTCAATAATAATATTGCTATGATTTGTTTAATATAATTTTGAAAGATGATCATGTTTCAGTAATAATTAATTATTGTGAATTTACTTGATAGTTTTAATGGTGGTATTATGATGTGTAGAAAATGACACACTTTTGTACTTTGACTTAACATTATTATTATTAGTATTATTTTGTACATACCGTGGGCTACACGACGATAGAGTGTCAAAAATTAATGTGCAAAGAATAGTTCAGTTGGTTTTCAAAGTTAATCCTGGGGTTGGACACTCATTTAAATCGTTCTCTGCGATCTGAACTAAGCCACATTCATGTTAGTTGGATGTTGTTAAGCCCATCTTTACCATGATTGTCTTAAAGTGACCAACTCCAGAGTGAAGCTAGTTCAGCTGAATTTAAGATTTTCAGGGGTTATGAAATCATGGTTGTTTTGTTGTCAGTTTGCTAATGTATGGCTTGAGAAGTTCAAGAACCGATAGCAGGGTGTACCTTCTCTTTTAATATGTTCAGGAAACGACTGAAGAGGCTTATCTCTGGTAAAATAGTGACAGACAAAATGAAATGTGTCTATTAGAACATACACCCAAATAAGTGTCAGTCATGATTTGAGCTGAGATAATCGATCGATGAGTTTATGCCGTGCAAAGACAATCTTCTGAGACTAAACAATGCAATTTTCCACAAGTTTTCGTATTTTATTTTGGGTTTTGATTCATAAGATATGTCTGGTAAACAACCGTTTGCTGGCTTTCACAAAAGTAAGTCAAGCAGATAAAGTGAAATTAGAATAGACTGTCATCGAAATAATAAACGCGAAAATAAAGGAATAGTTTGGTAATATTAGTTTTCCTCCTCTTTGTTGTCATCTTACTACAGTTCAGTACAAAATTGTAAAGTTAGCCAGACGTATGTTATACAGCTATTAAAGACTTACTTCAGACATCATTGTGATTAGGGATGCACAATACAGAATACCTGGCTATTCTAGAATATTCTAGAATACTTAATTTCGAATCCAGAATTTCGAATCTATTCTGAAATTACGGGGCAATTTTTTCTAGGCAACTTTTTCCAAATTTTAACGAACAAAAAGCAAAAATTGTTGTACATTATTTTGAATTGTATTGGTATCACATTACAAACAGTATAACATATGCTAAATCAAGCATCATACGATTCATATTCAAGCACAGAGCCGTGTAGTTCTGGCCACCTGCACTGCCAACATTCTTAATACCATACTTTTCGGAGGTAACACATTTACACATCGAATCATGGAATTAATCAAGAAGCTGCTTGTTGCAATGTAGGTTATTCAGTGCTTCTAAGTGACTTCTGGTAAGTCGAGATCTCAGGACGGTTGCAGTTAGCCCTGCGCTGGAGAAGCACCTTTCTGATGCTGCAGATGATGCTGGTAGCGAAAGGTATTTCTGGCAAATGTTGTACATTATAGGGAATTCTTTTTTTTTAAGTTCCAATACTCCAACACGTCTGTGTTATTGGAGTTCTCTTTTAGGTAGTCTGAAGCCTCATTAGTTACAATAGTGTCAATGTCAGCTCCCTCATCATCTGCATCTTCTTGGTTGCTTTGTTGCACCTCCGGCCCTAAATTAAACAAATTTTCCATCATGGAAATAGAACTGGTGGTGCTGTCGCCAACAAGAATGGGATTATGGGGTGGTGCTATCACTGCTATGGTTGTGTCAGAAATCATTTCTGATTTTAAATGTAGGCGAACCCTTGTTGCATGATGCGGTTTAAAATACTTTTCTTTGTATGCTGGGTGAAGCCATGTTGCCATATCAAATAAAGATGGAAATGGAACATCATCAGATGCAACAGCAAAGTCAAATCTGCATTCTATAGCAGATTTAATCTTTTGTCTAAATGCAGAAATATGCACACTAGCACTGCTGCTGCAGAGAGACTGCTTCAATTCCGTTGATATTTAAGAACACATGCTTTTTCTTCAAGTGCTTCAACAGACTGCCAGTACTGTTGCAATATGATAAAATTGCTTTGCAATGGCAACAAACCACGCTATTTTTTTCATCTGACTTACAAAAATGTTCCCACACGCTGAAACTTTTTTTCGCCCACGACCAGTCGACATGACGCAGTGATAATAAGTTACCTTATTCCTCTACAATTACATAGCCTACAGTCTACTGCTTACTTGTTTACGAATCTCAGGCGAGTGGTTGGTGAGTGAATCAATGCGCGCGTGACTGCACTGTACAGCACAGCACACGCATGCAGCGCGTGAAAACTTCAGCTTTTTCGTTGGTTTCATTGTTTTGCGTTACGGATGATTAAACTAAAATCTAGGCAGGACAAATTATTTACTCGTCCGGGAAGTTCGGAAACGCACTGCGTGTCTGCACTTCTGATAACTGCGTGAACCCTATGAAGGAAGAAAATAGGCGCTTGGAACAAACAGTCTATGAAGAAAAAAGGCGGCGCACAAGACGGAAAATATCAACTTAACGTTTGTTTAACGGCGCACACTGTTCATTTAACACTGTAGATTTATTTTCGAATCCTGATATCCGAAAATAAACTGCAAATACGATTCGAATACATTGAGATTCGAATCTCTAAGATTCGATATTCTGTATTGTGCATCCCTAATTGTGATTTGCAAAAGCTGTAGGCTACCTACAATATCAAACTGCTTTTCCATGTTCAACCCCATCGCGAACTAGAGCAGGACCATTAATATCAAGCAGTCAAAGAGAAGTATATATATGAGGCAGCATTTGCTATCTACAATAATATAATTTGCTATCTAGGCACCTAACAAAAATCAACTGAGCTTCGAATACATTTTGATGAAGTGTTCATTTGATAAACACTTGCAAATGTTTTGCTTATATTGAGCAATAATTGCTTATGGTAAATGGATAATTATTTCCATTATGCTTCATGTGTCGCAAATTTTTAATTGTGAAGAAACAATAAATCTCTTTAAGCTGTTCGCAAGTGACAATTTCATGTTTTATCTGCCTATTTGTGTTAAGTTGTGTAACTTGCATACCAGTATGCCAAAGCAACAGTCATGCTTGCACTACCTTTATTGTTATAAATGCGTTTGTATTCAAGTTTTGTTACAAATCTTACAAGTTTGTGAACTAAATAAAAAAGCTTGGTGGTCCAAATGCAGTTCGCAGACCTGCATTTGGACCATGCTGACTTAAACATACAGACTTATTATATTTTGTATAGTGCCTGTAGACATGACTAATAGGTGACACCATAAAAATGCTGTGGTGATATGTCACATGCTTGAGCTGAATGCATTGAACCGAAATGCGGATTTTTAAGAAGATCAGTGCCGAAAATAATCACATTTCAAAAACTATGCCAAAACTGAATTATTTGCAGGACTTGAATAAAAAGTTCAGCAGTGTCCATGATCTTATATCAGTAGCAGCCACCAAGATTCACCAATTGGAGAAGATCTCCTACCAGTGGAAGGCACAACCAGACATGTATAGCCAAGACGATGTAGAAAGTGTCTGCACTGAACTGGATTATGATACCGACGCGTCAGTGAGTGAATGTGACGATGTAGGTTCAGTCGATGGTGAGGAACAGGATATCACACCATCAACAAAAAATTTTGTGAATCATGTTTTGATCAAGAAGGAAGGAAAGTTTCACTGTTCCGAATGCATATTTCAGACTATTCACTACAATATATTTTATAGCCATTGCAAGCGAACCCATGCGAAACAATTTAAGGGTACAAGGAAACGACTGGTCAATGGAGAGAAACGTAAAATTCCTCATGTTGATCACTTTTATAGTTGTGATGTGTGCTCTTTCGCATCATTTAGTTTACGTGGATTTAAAACACATTGCGGCGCAAAGCATCTGAAAACATCCTATGAAATTGCCCTGAAAGTTGTTTCTTTATCGGAACCACAAGCAGAGATAAGATATCGTGAGTTCATCAACAGCTTAAATGATGGAAAGCAGCGTCGCCATGCTGTAATGCAGCTTCGTTACCATTTTTTGCAAAAAGATACTTCAAACCAATTGAAGGAAAATGAGGAAATTTCTTGCATGAAATGTTCTTTTAAAACATCATTACCAAATGAGCTTGAACAACATTACAATGCGGCACACTTTACATGCGGACCTTCACGAGATGTAGAGGACCATTTGTTTCATTGTGAGAAATGCTCGTTTTTAAATGTTAGCTACAAAATGCTACATACGCACTTCTTTGTGGCACACGGGTTGAATAATTCACATGCAACGAACAAAACTAAATTGTTTAATGGAGATATAAAAAGAAAACGAGCAAACAGCATGGATGAAGATGATGATGTAGACAGTGTTAAACATAAGAAGGCTAAAGTTATTGAAAAAAAGAGTGATAACAATGATTCTGATGATGATGATGATGATACATGCGTACTAAAGTGTAATCGCTGCGAGTTTGTGACAGAGGAAGTTTGTGAGATCTTAAACCACTGGCGCTCACAACATAACCGTGTGTATCCTGATTTTGTTGACAATTTTATCAATAAAGATTTCAACAAAAATGTTGTCCTAATAAGTCTTCCAGTGTGGATGGTTGATTCAGCTTGGATGAATGGATGGATGAACAAAGAATGCACTAACCTGATAAAGACACCATTGTATATATGTGATTTGTGCGATTTCAAAAGTGCTGTTCTCACTTCAGTTAATAACCACCACTCTACTCGACATGAGAACAGTACTTGCTCGTTATCAAAGCTTGATGTTGTCGAGTCTGACAGTAATGCAAAAAAATACACCCACATGCTTTGCAAACAAACGTTTTTATTTCACTGTTATATCTGCAAAAATTTCAATTCATGTTTTTTTAAAGCCATGGTTATGCATTGCAAACAAGAACATGAACATGATGTGTCTGAGTTAACTCTTGAAAACCTTGAACAGCACATCAGAAAGTCTTTGTCTATTCGTTGCGTTAAATGTGAACACGTTTGCACAAACAATGCAGAAATTATAAAGCATTACCAAGAACGTCACTCTTC
This sequence comes from Clavelina lepadiformis, assembly GCF_947623445.1. Taxonomy (NCBI): domain Eukaryota; kingdom Metazoa; phylum Chordata; class Ascidiacea; order Aplousobranchia; family Clavelinidae; genus Clavelina; species Clavelina lepadiformis. The sequence goes on along the minus strand of NC_135244.1, from coordinate 5,724,897 downwards.
CCTACTCCCAACCTTTTCTATAATAGACCAGGGACAGTTTACTGAAAGATTCAGATGTGAGTTTTGTTCCATGGAATTTGAGTCTTTAACACACCTTTCCTACCATCTTAAAGAGCACCAGAAACAGCATCTTGCAGACTTCAACACTCAAAATGTTCAAGCTTATAGCTGCTCCAAATGCAGAAGAGTTTTCAGAGGGATAAGGTTTATGCGACATCATTTTACACGTTTGCACGTGGAGTGGACTAAAGAATCATTTTCCTTTAAAGATTTTCCGCAATCTTTTTTTGTTAAGAAATCTTCTGTTACAACGAAAACTTCTGAACATTTGTTAAGGGCTCCTTTGCTTTCAGGTTCAAAGACTACTGGCAAAAAGGTAACAGGTCCGGTATCACAAAAAGAAACTGAATTGAACAAAAAGAATCCTGTAAATGCAATTGAAGATATTCCCCAACCCTCAGATGCAAGCTGCATCTACTTGTGTCCGATGTGCTCTTTTTCAACTCCCAATGCATTTACATTGCGATTTCATCTTAAGGGTTTGCATAAGCGCTACTTTAGTTTGCAAATGATAGAAAAGCACAAATCAGTTAGACCTGAAGAGGTACCCATTACTAATCAGCATAAAATTATAGAAACCTGTTCTCATCAAACATGGATTGACAAGAATCAAACTGTTTATCAAAAACATGTGAAATTCCGGCATAACACAAAGCACCCATTTAAATGTCTTCACTGTCCCAGATATTACATTTGTGAGGTTGTGCTTCGAATGCACATGAGAAAAAAGCATAAAAACGTCGATGCACCTGTTCCAGATGGTGAATCAAAACTTTTCTTCAGCTGTACTCATCGCAACATTCTAACACGAAGACCTGACAAATACAAGATACATGTCAATGCAAAACACAGCGACGAAAATCCTTACCATTGTCCTAATTGCAACCGGGCATATGTTTGTGGTTCAATGTTCATTGTTCATCTTCGAAAACACCACCAGTTGATTATCAATGATGAAATTCTGCATGAGTATAAATCCAAAGCAAGTGAATCTTTGCAGAAAGTTTCCCTTAAGCCAACAGTTGCTGAAGCATCGGCCAGGCCAGGCAATTTCAAACGACCCCTAAAAGACTATTCTCATCCCAAGGTATTTGTTTTAATACATTTTTGTAGAGTTTGTCATGGTTCGTAATGTCGTACTTACGCTTTTGTACAGTAGTTCAGAAGGTTTTTATTATGTGCAGAGATGTCTGGCATTTGATACTTATTTCAACGTTTTCTTGATTATTCATCAAAGTTTGTATGGTATATTTAAAATGGACGGTTACTTCATTGTGATATGTTTTAGTACTTAACAAATTAGATTTTTATCAATGTTTTAAGATTAATGCAAACTAGATTGATTGTTTTCATATTGACAGAGTGTTCATACCAAAACTGGAGATTGGAAATGTATCTTTTGCAAGCAAGATTTGTTTTCCTATCAGATTTTAAAAAAACATGTGGCAAAGTCTCATCCCAATTGTCAAGTAAGTTGGAATGAGTTGTTTTTTTTCTTGATTTCTCATCTTTATTGGGAAGGTTTTTCACTTGAGAAATTTTGTTTTTTATCTGCAAGATTTAATTAATACCATAAATTATTTCTCTCCAAAATAATATATTCTATTTTTTAGCTTCTAAGGTGCAAGTGGTGTGACTACGTTTGCAAGAACAATGTTCAACTTTGCAATCATGGCAAAATTCACCGTAGGTTCATTGCTGGTCGAATGAAGGAACTCAGAGAAATTTACAAAGACCAACGCCTTAATGGGTATAAACACATTACAAATGATCTTTCACTCTCTCTTTTTTTCATGTGAAAAGCATACATCTGAACCTACATGTATATTATATATATGGAAATGCATCAAGTTTGGGTTTAGGCAAGGGGTTGTCACCCCCCTGAACTTTTAATTCAGGTGGATAAATAAATCGTCAAAACATGCACAAATATGTATTATTTGGGCCTTTTAATTTATTCAATTTTTTGTGTTGCTATAGCATATAATGCAAGTACCCAGACACATCATATCGAAGCATAATGATTTCTGTAAGGTATCGCATGCCAGAAAATTTTGACTGGAATTAACATGTTGCAACAAATTTTGTCCACTTCGTAGCGTTGCATCACCAAACTGTGATGTATCTGATCCTTATATTTTTCTCCTCTTTATGTTTTTTCTCTTTTAGCCATTGCGTTGCAACAATATATTATGTTGCTCAGTGTGGACATTTACCACTCCTTTCTCTTTAAAAATTTTATTTTGATTTTGATCAGTTAAACTTAAGATTTATTTGATGTTTTCTATGTGTGATTGGTGGTAAGGTTGAGCCTAAGCCATGATGAAAAACTGCCCAGGGAAAATGAATAAATGTAAGGAATGGCCTAATGGACTTTTGCATGGCAACACTATGTCATGAACGTTAGTTGCTTTCGGAAATATTTTTGAAACAAGGCCTTCTGTTTCACTGCATTGCGAAAGCTTTACAGTGTATGTATTACCTACAAAATGAACGCTGGGTGTGAATTTTTTTCAAGCAGAAATCGTAGGTTGCATTTACTTAGATTAAAATGAGCATAAAGTTTCAACTCATCATAATCTTGTAAGATGTGATTAAATCTTAAGCAAAATTTCAACGCAACAGCAAAGCCCATTGAATATTCTTTCGTATGCTTCTAACTAGTCTCGCTGTAACAATCACAATTTTGATTGTGCAATAAACTTGGGTTCTACACGAATTAATGTGAAGAAGTTGTAAAAATCATGCTAAATACTATCTTCTACTGAATGAAGCAATAAAGTCACTCGGTGTGCTATTCTGTTTTTGGATAGTTTTAATCAGTAACTATGGAAATATAGTTTACCCAACAGTAAATTACTGACATGGTTTATAACTACTGCAACTACACAGCTTGTGGTAAAAACTAAAAAAGCAGAACAACACAAAATTTAATAAAATCTATGTTATTATTGTGTCTCAATACGTAGACTCCTGACCATTAGTGGCGGAAAATAGAAATTTGTATTGGTAGGAATCAAAATTCAAATTCGCCAAGCACTTACTAGGTGGAGATAATAAACGTAGAAGGAAGCTCACTTATTGTTTATGAAGTAAAGTCAAATACGAAGTGGATAGTTACGAATCCGATTAATGACAAAGACAAAATTGCTGATTATCTTTGCAAAGTACTTGTAACAGAATTTAACAACATATAATTGAATCAACACTGTAACGTCTTGCCTCTAGTCGATGAAAATATCTAAAAAAAAGAGTTCCATTCAATTTTGTAGTACAGATAACCGCAAAATCTTTTATAGGCAACCTTTAATAACCATTTTTTTCATAGTACACCTGAAGAAACAAGCTTATGTTTGCAAAAGCTCGTGTAGCATAATCAAAAATAAAGTTAACCTTCAGAGTGCCAAATTATATACAATATTGTTTTTATTTTGCTTCATTAACCAATGTCACATCGTGTGGCATTGCTCTTATTAAAGGCATATATGGGTTTTAAAAAAAGGTCAATATCTTTATGTAGTAAACTTATTAAAAATTGGTTGCCTGATACTATCTCATACTGAAATATGGCAAAAATCACATATCTCTACATCCTGTACAAGTTGATATTTTGGCCTAAAATCACACATTTCCTACTTTTTCATGCCCATTTCTATCCAAGTTTTCCACGCAACCTGAAACTTTTGAACACACCAACTGCTTGGGACATTCCTATGCTAAAAACAGCAGTAACCATACTGCCCTCGGATTAGTCTAAACAGGTTTTTAGAGCCTATGTAGGAGTCTAACGAAATAAGAGAAATCATATTTTTGACCCACATGCCTCCATAAAGTGGATCTAGTTAAAGAGATTTAGTCAAAATCAATCAAAGTGAAAGTAGTTAAAACACGACAATAAATGAACTAATAGCATGACCATTGTGTATTGCTTTTATTTGATAGGGAATGAGTATATAATGCTTCGTTTAAGGACTATAACTGTAATAAAGAGATACACAGAAACGACATGTTTTCATGAGAACACTTAAAAACAGTTTAACGTAGTAGAAGACGCCTCAAACTTTTTCAACGTCAACAGTTTTTCTTAAACATTGAAACGGCTATTAGTTGGTGTAAATTTTACCCTCGTTAATGCATATTCTACCATTTAAATTCAACGTTAGCCATTAAATTTTTGAAGATGACATGGCTTTATGTCACTTGGTGGTTGTGTATATCAATGGTGGCTATGTGTACATAAATACATGTTTTATCGTTAGCCTTATGTATCTTTTGACATTTTGTGATTGCAGTTAAGTTTTCAACTTTTGGATGCATCAATTTTGTTATTTTAGGCTAGCTTCTGTCAACAAGGGCAAACCATCAACTTCCACAAATCCAGACCAGGTTTCTAAAGTATGACAAATATTCATGAAGTTACATCAGATTTCATTGAATTCATAATGTCAAATCATCAGCTAGCATATACAATAGTACCTAAAAATATAACACGAAATTTTTCCAGCTCTTTCTTAAATTATATGTTGACACTGAAATTAGTGAAGTACAGGGTACATTTTGTGATGTTAGGTTTATCAAACCTTTTAAATTTATCTTAATCGAAATTATTATTTTCAGGATAAAGGGACGGAAGACACCAACAGTCAACATGAAAAAATTGGTGGGAATGATATTTCAAATGCGAGTGACAAACCTACTGCTAAGCGTCATTACGCACGAAAAACTATTGGTTCTACTCCTAAAGAAGTATGAATATATTCCCGTAAAATTCCATAAAATAATCAATTAATTTATTTTAATTTAGAAACACTTGAAACTTTGAGACCCGATTAATTGTTTACAGTTAAGTGACTTTTGACTATTTAAATTTTTGAGTTAAAAGAATTTAAGCTGAAAAGCTTCCACTGTAATCAGTTACTTATTTATGGGGCATTATATTGTCCTCTAGACTCATGACTTTAGATTCATGAACAGTACCAAGCTTGCATTAATGTGTTTATTTTTATAAGAAACTTCATATAAACTTTTGGACCACACTGAACTTTGATATCAGCCCAACTTTTAAAAATACTACATAATTAAAACCTTTTTCTTTTGATGTTTTTGATTGTGACAGGTATGAAGTTACCTGCTTTTGTTGAAATTTAACTTCACCTTGCTTATTTTTTCAAAGAAAATCAGCCTGGTCAACCCTTTTTAATAGACCTAGCTTTAAAAAAATTTGTATTTTCATATGCTAAGAAACTTGGTAAGAAACATTTTACAATAGTTTTGATAAAAGTTACTAATTTTTTTAAAAACTAGTATACCCGAATTTTATATTGTAAAAACAATTTTTTACTTCAAAGTTGTTCCTAAGTTAATAAATTCTGTTACAAGCTTTTCCTATAAGGAGAAGCCAAAAGATGACTCAATTCTACTAGAAGTTCAAACGTCCAACCTAAAATTTCTTACAGAATTTATTAGACTATACTTAGATTTCTGCTGTAAAACAACAATTTAAAAAACAAAAACTTTTCACTTTTGTTTATAATTTTATTAAATATAGAGCCAAAATTTTGAATTTTTTGAATTGATATCTCAATCACAGCGATAAACAAATATATTTAGCCCCAACCTGTGCCCGGGAGCAATGAAGAAAATTTCTTGAGGAGGTTGTCACAGTATTACAAAACCACTCACTATGGAATGTTCATGTGAGTATATTAGTTTAGCTAGCGTTTCTGAGACATGATTTATGTTTTAGTCTATTTCCCGACGTCTCTGTTTGTTTTATGATATGTTTAGGTTCAAAGGCGTATAAGAAATCTTGCTTGGAATAGTAAGATTCCTTTCCTGTCAGTCACAAAAAAGTAATGGTCGAAATATTGATAGTTTTGCAGACGTTTCTAAATTTTAATCTTTTGCTTGCGGTACGGTTTTGTGCGTTGTTAAACGGGCAAGAATATTTTTATCGTTTATGCTTTCGAATTCAAAGTTTTCAGCGCTTTTAGCGTACATTCAAAACAAACAGCTTATGTAACGGTTCTTTACTGAAGTGTTGTTGAAAATATTAATAGTAATGCAAACGCTTATTTCCGTAACTAGTAATAACGTTATTGAAAACGTAATGCAACTCCCATGTTCAACATGCCAATGTTCTAATGGCGAAAACCACTTGATCGCAAATGGAGTATTTTCAATAAATCCTGGGAATAAATAATCATGATGACCATTAATAAGACTGGACTTCTACATCATTTCAGATGCAAGTTATGTTCTTTTGCTGCCACCGATCACACCAGACTTCTAATCCATATGAAAGCAACGCACATACAGGGTCGGAACTACAAATGCAAGCTGTGTTTCTTTGAATCTTCTTGCTTTAAAGACGTCCAGACACATCTTAGCGATCATCACAAGGTAGGTCATAATATTAATCATTCTTGCAAAATATTATTTACTTAATTGAGAAAAGTGCTAAAATTGAATTAGCTTATCCATTGTTTTCTTATGAAACTCGTGGTAGTTGTGTTGTGAAATCTATAAGCACGTGCTACGTTTAGCACGCTACGTGAAAGGCATTAAACAATGTCTATTTTGTTGGATGGTAGCGAATGCAAAAACCAGTTTTCTGCAAACTTTCTGCAAAACTAGTTCTGCAGAAAGTTGTTGCAATACTTCTATGAGCACAACGCGTATGTATATGCATAAATTTTATGCACTGACATAAGAATTTTGGCGCTTGCCACGTGTCAAAAGTTCTACTTAAAGTCGTATTATTTTGCGACAACATTATAGTATATATTATAGCCTGAACTAATCTGCAGTTGAACCTATTATATGATGTTTTTTATTGTTTTCGAGGTAAAACCCTTCAGAAGCAAGAAACATTGTATTACAATACTTTTATGTATAAAAATCTGTCACAACAATATTACGTTCCATATGTCAAATTTTATAGCACCTAATAGAGTTCTCATAATGTTAATTGTTGATTGATCAAATCTCAAATATTAAAACTGTTTATAAACTGGTCAGTGACTGCAGTGAAAGTTCTCGTTTATTGCAATGAAGACCTACGCACGCAAGAGTATTTCCGTCTGGCAATTTTGTTTTTCTTTTGGATTCATCAAAATACTTATTAAGTGGCTTGCAACGCACGCACACGCACCGTTTCGTGGTTGCAAATCAAAACGTTAACAACCAACTGGTTGATTTAAAAGAGTTTCCTGAAGAAAAAGTAGCTACGAATGCAGTTCTTAGCATTAAAATCATTAATGCTCTATACTATAGTATATTGATCGACATTCTACATAGACTACATTAAATACATCCGTTGTGGAAAGAACCAACCAAATTAACCGTATTTATTTCATAATTTGTATGTATACATGGGTGGTTCTTAACTCGTGATAGTGATAGATAGAGATAGATTGACTAGAAAAACGAAGAAAATTATTATAATGTATCTGGTGTAAACATAAGCGCCTTTGCTATGACTGTTACGGGTTACTCTGCCAACAAATGTTCCATTTCAACTTACACTGGAAATTGTTTTGAACATTGACAAAAGTTGAAGGTTTTTGGCAACTAAATCATTAAAACAGATGTCGTTTGGCATCCACTTTAACTTGTTCGTATCTCTGATTGTAAGACAATTATTTGTAGATGGAAAGAAATCACCATGTAGCCGTCGATGTCGTTGTTAAGTTTGGCCCAGATGCAAATGAAGAATCAACGAATAACGGTAATACTGTACATTGTTTTTCAATCCTAGCAAATCGTTTACTGTAACATAACTAGTTTTCTATAGGTTAAATAAAATCTATTTCAACTTTTCTTCAAAACCACCCTCAACTTCACACTGTTGCTTGTTCCTCATATTTTGTTTTTCCTTATTTGATAGCTTATTTGCCAAAGATTTTGTAAGTTCTGACGTCATTAAAATTGTGTTTTTAAGTTCAGAATAAACATTAGCAAATTTTTCGTGAAACTGTTCTTATACAAAACTCCTGGGTAAGACATAGCTTGCGAGAATAGAGACTTGCTTATTAGCAACAGTATTAGTGTAGACATGTGCGCTGTTACGTCCACTGCAGGATAGCCCAAGGCAAACATCGTCTGCAACAGTATGAAATATGCTTTCGGTTAAGAAATGTTCCAGAGCAGTAAACGTATGAACCTTGAAAATAGTTACCTTTAATAATTTTCGTAATTGTTGTTCAACTTCAAGACTTTATAATTTACGTTTCAAAGGTATGCTGGGTGTGCGACGTGCTTCAACCAAGCAACGTTGGTTACTGTGCTAAGCAAACCATGGTTAACTTGTATGTAACATGGAGAGCGCAGTGTTTGGTTAATTGATGATAGCAAGGCGATTAATTATCTGCAAACTTTCGCCGTTTCTTCTATGCAATCATTCCACAGGCTTCCTACCTGTACGGCTCTGAATTGCTTGTTTGTAAAAAATAGGTCGAAGTGGCAAGCTTCGTCGGCGGCCGTACGAGCCTGAACCATCGCTTCCGCGTGTTGAAATCGAAGAGACGTCTGACAATACTTCAGTGTACTTCAAGGACCTCTTCGATCCCTTCAAGAAAATTAAACCGGTTGCAGTACCGGATAGTCCTTCACAATCGGAAGTAAGATTACTTTGTGGTAATAATCTGTTACAAAAATTGTAAAATTGCTTCTGCAAAGTTAATATAATTCAGTCGAAGTTGTGTGAACGTTCAATGTCGTAAGTATTTGGCGCTGCCAACTGAGTTTCGAATTTTATGTAACTTTGCAACTTTTAAAAAACATTCAAAGGAGCAAAACCTTTCTCTTGTTAAATATCTTTTATTTCGGGTACGTTTATCACAATTTGCACTAATAACATAACTGAGAAAATCCTTGTCGAATAAATATTGGCAAACATATTTGTGGTCATATTATGCTTGATATCCAAACAGATGAACCCAGTAAACTGTGGTTTTATTACCACATACATTGTCATCTAGTATACCATACGTTTAAGTGTTGTGAGCGAAAGAAAATCTTCTTTACACATTTTGTATCATGTAACCCGCGCAAAGTGCGCAACATTTAAGTCGTTACGAATATGACTTAATGCGTTACACTTGCTTCAGCAACCAGTCAAGTTACGAATAACTCGAAGCAATTCGTGGGATAAGTTTCAATGCAAGTATTGCTACGCAGACTTCCCATCAACTTACGACTTGGAAAGGCACATGAAGCGACACGAAGGGTCAGTGAAATTGTTTTGATTGTAAATTTTTCGTGAGTATGACAGTTGGTTGGTATTTCAAAGTTTTTGTACAGTCAGCTTATCTTGAGCAATTTTTTTATCTAGCACGTTTGATATTGATCCATAAATCAAATACTTTCTGATTATAATATGCTTGGTGAAATGTCGTCTGAAACATTTTTGCCAATAACAGTAAATATAACGGAATTATATTGTTACCAGGGCCATTTTTGCACCTAAAAGTTTTACTATTTTTGACTAAAATACTGGCTTATCACTCAGTAAAGCATAGGGAATGGATTAAAACTGTAATAGAAGACATATCTTAATTAAAACGTGTCGGAGTGTTCACCAGTACAAGAAATTATTCGCACAAGCAATTTTCCTTTCCATTCAGCTTAGAATATTTGTCTTGGGTTTATATACATATATAAATATTATAACATACATATATATAACAGATATAACATATGTTAATAATATTGACAGAATTTTGGTTTTTGCCTGATGTGGATGTAAAATAAGAATTTGAAGTTTAAAGATTAGACTTTTTGGACTAAAGAAACTTTGAAATCGAAGCATGTAGCATTGTTAGAACATTGTATTAAATATTTGTGATACTTTTTGTGCTTAAACGTTTCTTAAATTTGAGGAAATATATATTATGCAGCGAAATTTATGAAAGAAAATTTTGTGTATGTAACACCACTGACACGTCTCTATCTACACAATAGCCAGCGCAAAACGCTGGGGCTGAAACGAAACTTTGGGCATTGAACCAAGAAGCTGCATATTCTTAGTTGTCTTTGAAAGACTTAGGGATTGCGTGTGAATATTAATTTTAAATAATTAACCTTTCATTTTCCGAGTAAAGAGGATGTAATAATTTCAATTTTACTTCATGATCGGTATGACTACATTAAAAATATTCTTTGTAATTTGAGATCGTGTATGTACAGCGCACCCCATGTGCGATTGTCGGCAACCACAAAACAGCGCTGAAATCGTTATTACGATATGGTTTGGTAATTATTTTAGTTTCTATGCTTGTAAAACCTTGTTTTGTGATTTCTATTGTGCTCCTTACGAAGACTACCGTAACGTAGTGTGAGAATCCTCGCTTGTTGTAATCGATGGAAAGCCAAGGTTGCAATAAATCGAAGTAGAAAACAGACTAAATTTGTGGGAATAAAGCCAATCTGTTAAGCAAAGAACTAACGAAAATAGCCATGATATGATTAGGTAATGTATAGGATATAAATGGAAGCAGAAATTACACCAAAAAGGCATTTATGTTTTAAATAGCATCTTAATTCGGTATTAGGACAGGTTGACAGGTTTTCAAACAACTTGGATTTGGTGATACTCCTACGTTTCTTTGCAATCTAAGTTTTCTTTTTAGACATTTAAAAAAATTTCTAACCATTCCTAAAGAATCTATGTCCAATTGTGTATCTATTATATTTTTTTGAATTATGAGTTTATGTTTAGAGCTATGATCGACTATGCTAGGCTTGATGAAGACGCCATGCTTTTCTCAACTATTGGCTCCTTTATGCAACCTTCGCTCTACCTCCCGTGAAATTTTGGAAATAGCATTACCTGGACACAATTTCGGGAGTATGTTCATAGCCTAACCCTTATTCCTCAAAATTGTGTGGTAGTTGCGTGTGTTGTTAAATTGTAGTCTTTTTGTCTGCGACTTGTCTGTTTCCCGAAAATTATGTTTGACGTGTTGACTACTTTTTAAAAAAGGGATTTTTCCCCCTGATATTCTGTATGAAATCAAAACTGAACACCATAATGCAATTTGTTCAAAAACTAACCAATTTTTATTGTTGTTTGTTTAGAAAATTTTTCGCTTTAGATCCCTCCACGGCCACAACTCAGTATAAGCATTAGCAGTCGATAGTCATCAATAAATTATTGCACTGAACGAAGTTCACTGTAGAAAACTATAAAAATTATTATAATCTCATGCAATTACAATAAATATAATCTTACAATATAGATTATTGAAGTAACATGTTTGTTTTATGTACTTTATTATTGTACTATTCGTATATGGCGAAATTATGACCAATCGCAGCAGTAACTCTAATTTTGTATCGTGTAAGGATTATTTCTGATGAAGTTGCAGATAAACCGTGTTGTAGGGTTTTTAGCCAAGTTTTATACATTTTCCGTTTGTTTTGTTGGTAAATTTAAAGCGCCCTAACGTTTTAAAATTTTCAAAAATCTCGCTCATAGCGTATGTCGGGATTTCTTCGGGCTTTACGTGTTCCGTAACACGAGATTTGAGGTAATATTGCGAAATTATATTTTGTAATCTAGAATATTTTTGTAATATTTTCGGTTATACATAGATTTTCCAATGAATCGAACATGCATTCTCCCTGTTTAGTAGCATTTTTGATTATACTGCCAAATACCTGAACACCATATTTCAATTTTGTGCTGGTTGAAGACGTTTACAGCTTAACTGAATATCTAAGAAGTTCGGAAAAGGGAAGATTCGCTTTAAGACGCCTAACCCATGAGGGTTGAATTCTGAAGCGTTATTTATTATCCACAATACGTTGTTTTCCCCACTTTGTGACAAGCCTTTCCACACAAAACCTCAATTTGTAACGTCGGAATAACCAGCTTCAGTGTATGTTTGTGCGTATTTAGCTGCATTTGCGAAGTGACTTGTGTTGGTTAATTATGCTGAACTTTGTATTGCTTTTAAGCTGTTCGTTTTTGTTTAGTAAAACTGAAGAAATAAATTTTTTATTATGTTTATTTGATTTGATTGCCTCAAATGTAGGGTAAAATTCTTAATCAGCTAGTGTAAAGAAATGAACGGCATAGTTTTCGTCATAAATATCCTCCCGGAAACGGTTTCCATTGATATTATTATAACTGTTATTGGGTTGATACGACCAACCGACGGACGGTATTTCTTTTCCGTTCTGCAGCGGAAGCAAACAAAAAAGAGGTTGACAATTGTCTCTGTATGTTGTGCTTGTATTGCTGCCTTCATCGTTATTCCTAAGTTTTGTGAGTGGACGTTTCTTGTCGGCATACTTTGGCACTGAGTTGACCGTAGTAGGCGTATCATACAGATGGTAGGCGAGGTCAGCATGGACAGTGGGTACCTTTTTTGACACTAAACAATACGATTCGCCCTTCCCGAGTTCAAGGATTGTGTCATGCAAAGGTTTCGGGTTGCTAAGCGATAGACATGGTTCTCTGTAGCTTAGACCGTTTTAATTTCTATTAGTACTGTTAAGATTATATTTATATATTATGTATGCCATTCCAAATTTAAACTCCAAAGTATGTTTCTATACTGGTTCCAATGTCAATTTCATTTTGAAATCGCCTTATACCGTTGCAAAACGTTCTATTGTATAACTTACGCAGCCAATATCTAATTTGCTACTATTTTGTAAGCTGAGGATAACGAGAAAATAATGCTGCGTGAGAAAACTTCGTTCCTTCTGTGAGAGTCAAAATCGACCGGACTCAATATTACCTTTGATTGCAACTATTATCTGCTCGGTAGCCGAGTAGTTCGAACGCTGGCTTTGCAATAAATGCGGCTCGGTTTCTATGTTGGATACCCAGTGACGCGATAGCGTTTTAATTTCTTTCAAAAAGGCATTAAAGATATTTACTCCTGTTCAATGCATTTGGTGGACAGTTCTAAATTCGGGCGATAAGTTACTATAAAGAAAAAATAAAAAATGTGTGACAATTCGAACTTCCACAAAAGCTAGCTCGGTAACCGGGGCTTGAGCGATAATTAATCAATCATCGCCGGGCTTAAGTCGTGCAAAGATTTCAGTCCGAAGATAAAGATTATCATGCCATACCAACTTACGTTAACCAAAAAGTTACACTGCATCGGTTGTTGCCAGACCACTGTACAATCAGAACAATTCCGCGACCAATTCTGACGTCATAGAAATGTGACGTTGCATGTCTAACACTGCACACAGAGCGGGAGGCAGTTAGTAGAAATACCCATACTGAAAGCATCTACTTGCCACTTTGATGCACTTCTTTTCCAGTCCGTTACTTTTTGGTGTGGCAATGCTTCTGCCCCAGTGGGACTTCTGATTAATAATTGTTTTTATTGTTGTGGTTTTCTGGTGTCCAATATCGGCCTGGTCCTATGTTAACTGGAATGGACACGCTTTCATAGTAGGAATCAGATTTTATGATAGTCAGGCCACGTAGCACTGCTAATTAACGTTAGTGTGCTGAAAACATGCTCATTAACCAGAAACCCCACATTGTTGACCCCGAAAGTCCAGTGCTTTGTTTGTTTTCTGGCGTAGTCCAGATTGAATTTTTCTGCCAGAATTCTGCACTAGCATGCAGAAAATTGTGACGACGTCTATATTTACATTTTTTACTTACCAGTTTCGAGAGAACCGGTTTGAAATTTTTTCACATAGACTATAGTTTTATGCCCATTTGCATTGCAATCTGTACAGCTGAAGAAATATTTTATTGACTATTCTTTTGCAAACGCTGCTATAACGCGCGGTTTCAAAAGTAAAGCTTATTTACAGGGAAAAGATTATTAGAAGTAGTGCTTTAGGGAGACTCCCTATTCAGATTATAAAACCTTCATGCTCTCACAATTCTATGAATCACATCTCTACGTTACCTCATAAACTTGCTGTGCGACTGGGGCGTTTGGTCGAAGTGAATGAATACTATGAATTCTTCGAAGGCTTTCAGAAAAGCATCAATTTTTTACATAAGAAATAACTCGAAGAAAAATGCATTGGTTTGTATAACTTGATGTCATATTACTTAGATTACACTGGTCAACACGATTTTTGCGGCAGACTGTGTTGGGGTCTTTTTTACCTAATTTTGGGGCGCTGAATCCGAATCTGGTATTATTTTTTTTCTATTACATCACGTTTTTGAGATAATACATATGTTCATTATAAATAATATCGCAAATCAGAAACCGCCTCGAAATGTAGAGGTTGTTTTAATCAAAACTGCTGGAACGCTTAATCATGCAAAACACGAACACAAAGCCTCGAAATCATTCAAAAAACATCACTAGAAACTAGCCGTTAAACAATCTATGTAATGATACAGAAATGCCACAATCTTTAAGAGCTCGAAAATTTTCGTTTTAATGGATTTCGTTTATGGGTAGTGGTGTAATTTTCTCTCTTCAAGTTCCAGCAGTAATGTGCCATCATGTGGCAGTCCCATCGGCCTTGGTAGCGCTCTTTCATATAACTCTAATGTCTTAGTGAAAGCGCTCACCTTATTCTTCACTGAAGTCCCCAAGGTTTTTAGAAAAGTAATCTAAATGATTTTTCAGAAAATGTAGCTTTATGCTCATATTGCATTTCTTCTCTTGCATGCTGGATAACATTTCTTTTAAGTGGTCTGGATAGTTCTCTGCCTTTCTGTTGCCAAAGGAGTTACTAACAACTAAAGAAAAAGCATTCCAAGCCCTTGCTTCAACTGTGTTCATTGATGCTGCAAAGTTTGGATCTCTGAACAGCTGCCTTATTTGTGGGCCACTAAAAACTCCAGCCTTTTTCTTTCTTTTCTTCACTGAGGCTTGGGAAGGCTTAGCAGATGTACTTAAAGCAATCTCCATTGTGATCAAGAGCCTTAGCATACCATTTCATTGCCCCAAGTTTGATGGGAAGTAGCAGCAGGATGATCTTCTTGGTATCTACTAACGGGTTATGAATGATATTTTTCTCTCCAGGTGTTAAACTGCTCCTTTCTGGCTACTTATCTTTTATCCAATGCTCATCTATGGCTCTGCTATCCCAGTAGCAGAGAAAACAAGGGTATTTGGTGTAACCACCTTGCTGTCATAACAGAAGGTTCATTATTTTTATGTCTACACATAATCCCCAGCCATAATCGCTGTACTTCAGTGTTTCCAGCACATCCTTAATGTTTTTATACGTTTCTTTGAGTGTCACAGAATGTCCTACTGGAATCGATGCATATTTATTTCCATTGTGAAGTAACACGCACTTCAGGCTTCGTTTTGAGCTGTCAATTTTCTTTTACATTATACGAACAATGTTATGTTTATTGTTGACAATATTTACGTTTTACTAAAGAGCAGGGTGCTGTCACAAAAAGCATTTAAGTCTACCTTTTAAGTCTCCAGGGCAGATGTATACAGATAAAGACGGTAACTCAGTAATGAGCTACCAAACGTGATGTATAAACCAAGCGCGATGTATAAAGATGGTAACTAAGTAATGAGATACGAAAGAAAAAAATGAATGCGTCCGCTTATATTTTTGAAATTCGAAAAGAGGTCCGTGATTGAAGAAAGATTGATAACCACTAGATTAAAGTTTACTGAAAACTCTGTGATTCTGTGCTACAACAAAACTTCCAGCCGAGGTTTCACCATAGGTGCTTTTAATAACAATATTTGATTTGTTGCTGTTATACGCTCACCGTACCGTCGCTAATGAAAGTAAAAATTTGATCAATTTATGAAATTGGGGAAAATGCGCAGCGATAAAACCTGACGTGATAGAGCAATTCTGAGCTCAGAATTGGATTCAGCAACCAAAACTTAGCCTAAATCAATCATCAAAGTTCATGCAACAAAAATTTTTTTGTTTTTGTAGACCAGTGTTATTTTTAAAAAAGCGTGCGGAAAGCAGCTGGCAAATGTGCAGATGTGCGTGCGACCCACATGTTTAAGTTATATTATAATATTGCCTACTAATAGATAATATTGTGCTTGGTTTGAAAATATGTGCATATTCTTTAATTTTTTCCATTGACTGTTATGGTGAGCAAAAAGTCAATTTCAGTTTGGTAGTCGTGCTAACCTTCCAGCCTTATACATTTTTCATACCCTCGTTTTTTCAATGTTTGTGAGAGTATTTGGTGTTGTTTTGCTATTACAAGGTTAGCTCTATTCTTTTCGCTCCCAACAGTCATTGCCCAAAAGATGAAGTAATTAAACAAGTCAAAAATTATGGCGCTAGACTCCAGAGTGCATTCCACATGAGTTACTAGATGTAAATTTGGTTTGACCTTGGTGTGACAGGGAGCAAATACACATCTTGGCACAACTATGTTAACTGCAAATTTACTTCGCTTTTCCATTTTTGTTTACTAAGACGAATACGTATTTACGAATTTAAGTCTGTTTATCAGGACAAATGAACAGAAGCAATCTTGCTAACCCTGCTCAAGTATATTACAATATAGCACAACTGGGAATTAAACCAGATATGCAGGTTTACGAACCAGGCATGCTAGGCGTAACCGCTTCGCCACCTAGCCAACGCTTAAAATGTGCAAGTTGTTTTTAGTGCATTGGAAAGCTTCAATTTGAATTGACCATTGGATTAGGCGTAATTCTGAATTTTATCTTGTCAAATAATTAATATTGTTTTTCAATAACACTCACCCTTCAGGATATTTTATTTCGTAATTAGTGTTTTGAGGTAGCATTTTACTGGTTGTCATTTGCCAAATTAAGAAATTGCCAATCGTGTGAACCTAGACTAGAAGCTTGCAGAGTGAGTGGCTGATGTGAATGTTTACCAAGGAAATGTGCATTTAGCAGGTTTTAAATGAGCAGATGCAGCCAATTTTTTAAGTCCCATTAATTTTTACACTTTAAAGGTTGCATTTACTCTACATCAAGCTCATGAGTTGGGAGGTTATACAATTTGGCATTTTCTTACTTCGGTAACAAGCATTTGGAAAAATAAATGTTTGCTTTGCTTGGAGTCAGCTACTGAAATCAGAGTGTTTTAATAGGGTAGATGGAATGCTGGGTACCAAAACTACAATTTATAACTGTGGTAACCAGCGAGTGTTAAAATCAACCTGAGTTCAAAAAAAGCCAACATTATAGACTATGTTGCGATTAGCCTAAGTGTATCACCAAATTTGAAAAATTTTATTTCGGTTAATTCATTTAATTCAATTCCATTGATTTATAGTATGCTTTTAATTTTTAATAATTTTTAATAACTAATCCTTTTGTGCCCAAGCTCTCACACTTCTGACTTAATGAGCACCAAAAATTAGTTCTTTTAAATTAACTTAACAACTCATTTGAAATTAAAATTGGAAGTTTTGAGTTTAACGAATTACTGTTTGTGAGAATAAACTTTTCGAATTCCAGTAAATATCTAGCTCATAAAGCCTATAAAAGGATGGTCCTCCAGATAGGTTTTTACCCATCAAGGAAAACATTGTAATTACCAACATAATGGTTACCTTCAATTATGCCGCAAAAGTGCAACTCATACATCATAAGACAGAAATCTGTTAGTTACTCTGTTGTGATTACTTTCGGTAAATAGGAGCCTGTGAAATAGTCACTTTGGTCTATTATTGAGCACATTGTGTACTTTGCATTCTGGAGCGGTTTAGTTCGATTTTATCAAATATGTTGTTTATTGTTTGTCAGCCTATTCTGCCATGTTTCTCTGCTCGAAGCCTTCATAAATCCAATGTGAAGCTGCAGCCGCTGGGTGTTCCATATGTCATTGAACAAACTGGACGTGGAGAACGGACATACGATATATATTCTCGCTTACTAAAAGAGCGAATTGTGTGTCTAATGGCTCCGGTATAAAATTGTTTTACCAGAATTAATCTATATGAACAATAATAATTATGCTTTCTTATGACTTTGATTACAAAAAAAAGTAAGGTTTTTAGTGGTGTTAGTAGGGCTGGTTTTAGCAATAATGGTTATTACTTGTCGGTATCTTAATTTTGTGAAAACTTACACTTCACTCCTACAGTATTACTACTCTACAGCCCTATTGTATTATTTAATTTTTAGTCACTATTTAATTAATTATTGCTTATGAATAATTTAACCACTTCTATACGGACATTTTGTTGAAAACTTTCTTGTATAATAGGTTGATGATTTTGTTTCTGGTCTGCTTGTTGCACAGTTGTTATTTCTTCAGTCGGAAAGCAAACAGAAGCCAATCCATTTGTACATCAACACACCAGGTAAATGACAAATAGTAGTAAAAATATATTTGTAGATATTTATCATGTGTTTTGTTTTATCTTTTGTTACATAGGATGAAATTGGTTTTATCGTCCATTGAATGTTACATATTTGACGCATATGAACCTTTTAAGACATGGTATTGAAATATCAGGCTTTGGACTTTGAAAAATTTTGTGCCAGAATTTTGATAAATTCGTGATCGTTACTGCAGGTGGCGCTGTGACTGCAGGACTTGCCATCTATGATACAATGCAACTTGTTCAGTGTCCAATATCAACGTGGTGCGTTGGTCAAGCCAGCAGTATGGGCTCATTATTGCTTGCTGCTGGCTCGAAAGGGATGAGAAGTGCATTGCCCAACTCAAGAATTATGCTGCATCAACCGCTGGGTGGTGCTAGGGTGAAGCTGCCTATTTATTGTTTGTCACTGCTCTAGATAAGATTTATGTGTTTTTTTTCAGGTACTTACTTTTTTGTTTTCTCACCAGGGTCAAGCATCTGACATCATTATCCAAGCAAATGAGATTAAGAAAATGAAGGAAAATTTAAATAAACTTTATGTTCACCATACCGGACAAACTTATCAAACCATAGGTGTGTAACTTTCAAGTTCTTGTGAGTTATTTGTTATAAATGAAATGAAGTTGTGAACTTAAATAATATTTCCAACTTAATTTCAGCTCTTTAGTGTCTCTGTGCTCCCTAAAATATTTAGTCAAAGTGTTGGCTTAATAAACTAAGCCCTTCTAGACCTTTGCAGATTTAATTCCAGTCGATAATGTAATGTGTTGTCTTTAATATGTGTGCAGAAACGGCATTAGATCGGGACAATTTTATGGATCCTTATGAAGCCAAAAGCTTTGGATTAATTGATAATGTGTTAGAACATGGTGTTAAAACCTTTGAAGAAAAATGAATCATAATACACTGCATTTAATTTTTTGCTTTTTTTTATTAAAAATTCATTTGTTACGATATTTCAGATATTTTTGGTATATCCAGATGGCGACATTTCTGGGCGCTTGTTAAGCATGTTTGCTATGAAAATTTTTAACTAAGCTAGGAAATCTTATCCAAAGATTGATGCTAGAAGTATTGTCATTGGATGCATTATTTTGAAATTACTTTTTATTGGTTTCAATGCTTCTAATTTATTGCGTATTTTACCTGGATGCTTTTTGAGGACAAAAGTTTTCTTGTTTAAATTACTAGACTTTTGTATATCGCGGTATTTATGAACATAGGTTTTTTTCCGTGTTATCTTGCTTTTAAAACTGTTAGTAATTTGGTATAATATTTCATTAAAGACTTGTCCTGTTATAACCAGTTTAAGGTTCGGTCTTTACTTTGAAATTTGTTTTTTACTCACTTAAGGTTTAGTTTAGTGACGGAAACAGGTGTTGTGTTCAAAATATAAACAACATGTATTGATACAATTAAGTACGGTAATAAAATAACCTTTCAACAATAAAAAAAAACGCTCAAAACATCTAGGATAGCTGCATTAAAGCAACAAGAGCACAAGTATCACACACTTTCAACAACCGAACATGTGTGGCCACCTTGAAGAACAGTATGCACAAGATATATCGTAACACCTCCAGCATTGTCTAATCTCCGAGCAAAGGTCAAATATGTTCAAAAAATTAATAAAATGGTTTTGATTTTGCAGAAAGCTGCTTGAGAAAAATGCATACAGGGTTGAAATTAGTATTTGTGCGTTAAAGTCCCAATTCATCTTAGGACTATTCTCCTGTCAACCTGCATACATCGTTGATCCTATTTCTTCGAACGTACGTCTCAGATATTGCACAACAAACATGACGGAAACGTAAGAGATCGCGTTACCATCCTTATCGTGGGTGCACCATAATCTTGCCGCTCAAGCAGGGTTCTGAGGTCACTCTCGCGCATTCGTCGTTATACCACCCGTTATCACATAAAATTCTCCGTGTTGATGACAGAGACCTCCGTCTTCTTGAAGAAGAATCCATGTCATAAAAAACCTCATCAGGTCTTCGCCTACGCCAGGTGACGTCAATTCTCTGAAGGAATCGCAAGGGAGTAAATGCTGCTTTCGACACAGTTTCAGGCAGCAATTGATTGTCTTGCAGGTGGATTGCTTTTAATTAAAAAAATAAATTAGGAAATTAATTTCTCGGCAAAATAATAGTCAACTAAAATAATTTTGTATTCTGATGACGATTGGCATATCAATGAAGTTGGTCTATTTGGCTTTTTGTGCAGAAACGTTGGTGACCTCCCTGTACGAACCTTTAAGCTTCAGACAAGAAAAGAAGGTATTTCTTGGTATACTTTCGATCATATTCTCTTGTAGATAAAGATGTTCTAGATTAACGGGAAGATATTTCGGAACAGAAGTCAAATAATTTCCGCTTAAATCCAAAACCTGCAAACATTAACCAAGATCTAACTTAGACCAAGATAATTAAAACATCATAAGAGAAATAGTTGCTGGAACTGCCCGAAGTGATCAAGAAATTGCATCTATGTAGAATAGATAAATGTTTTTAAAAACAATGCAGTATTGAATACAGTGTTGTAGGCTACCCAATTAATTACCCAAAAAATTACCTCAATTTATGCATGTAGGTCAGTGTTTCCCAAACTTTTTTCCGATAACGCCCCCCTGAACAACTTACTGACTATCAAACGCCCATTTAACAAAAAAGTAACAACAAATTTACTATCCATTCGAGAAGCAAGGAAAAAGCACATTCACGCTTGCAAAACCAGCACTAAAATTAGCCTGAAATTTTTACAATTACTCGACGTACGATGGGTCAATTTTGACAACTAAAACATTTCTGACACGGCAGGACATTCCTCTTTCGAACTGTGTAATCGCTTTTCTTAATAACTACATCGATATGCAAACAAATTGAACGTTTACAAGCCTAGCTCCAGCCATCAAAACTAGATAGCAGGGATTATTACATCATCCACCATTCAAGTCAAACAAAGCTTTTGTTACATCATAAACATGTTGTTACATAACAATCGTAAATCTCCTCGTCTCACTATGTCCAGGCGGTTTCTTCTGTTGTCCAGAAGCATTGTGACGGCACTGAACGTACGCTCTAATAAGTATGAGCTGGGAAATGCATTGAAAAAATTTTTTACCCAGTCCCACATGTGAGGATATTTCACTTTAATTTCGCGTTGCAGCCAAAATGATTGATACGAGATACGGAATTTTGGTTTGAGTTCAAAATCATTTTGCAAGAATCCGTTGCTCGGAAATATCAATGAATTGGTCGATTATCCAGTCAGGAATCTCCAATTGTATTACATCCTGAAACCGAACTTCCATGTCTTCATGCAATTCCTGAATATACTTGCTGTATGTCTCAACATCAACATTAGAAATACCTTTGTCGCTGATATCAAGTTGTTGCAAGCTGGAAAACTGGAAGAATTGCGTCTAGCTAAATTTCGCCCATACAACGCAAGCTTATTTTTGAATCCACACAGTGCTGATTTTACCTTGATTCGATTTACCTCGTTACCCTGAAGGAATAGGTTCAATTCGTTAAATTTGGAAAATATATCTGACAAGTATGCGATATCATTTCATAGCAATAATTTCTTTGGCAAGGCCAGGGTGACAGCTTTCAAAGAATTCCACAACAGTATCTATCAGTGTGTAAAATCGTGCAAGGCAGCTTCCCTTGGAGAGCCATCTTACTCCCGTGTGTAGAAGTAAGCGCTCAAGGGCCTCGTTGTTCTCTTTACACAATTGCTTAAACAAGCGTGTGTTAAGTCCATGAGCTTTAATCTTATTTACTGCCTTGATGACAGTCGTCAATGAGAGGTTAAGACGACCACTGATATTCTTGGCCACCAAATGCTGCCGATGAATCACACAATGAATTGTAAGCACGTTTGGATTCGCTGCTTTTAGGAATGCCATGAAGCTACGGTAACGGCCCATCATAGATGGGGCGCCGTCAGTTGCACACACTATGATATTGGTAAGTGGAATTTGTTTTTTTCGAGATATGTTTTAACTTCTTGAAATACTGTCTCACCGCGAGTATCTGAATCCAGTGCTAAAACTATTGCCAACTCTTCATGTAAAACTCCATCATTCACAAAACGAACATACCCAAGTAATAGAGACTCATTTACTGGAAAAGTTGACTCATCCAGTTGTAAACTGAATCCTGTATTCTTGATGATGCTGCATAAGCTATCTTCTATATAGGTGGCCATCTCATCCACCAGTCTCTGAACAGTATTGTTACTCAGAGGAATAGATTTAATAACTGTAGAAGAGGCCTTGTGATGCAAAACGGTGTCTAAAACTTCCTTCACTGATGGCAAGATCAATTCTTCGCCGATCGTGTGCGCCTTTTCTTGCAAGCATCAAAGACAAATTGTAAGACGCACATTATCCATCATTACTTGTATAGAAAAGGTTTGAAAACATCGTGCCAACAGTTTTCCGTTTTTTGAAATTGTCCCAGAGCATTTGAAAAAATGTTGCACTCTTGCCTACTTTATCTGGGTGAATTTTCGTTAAATGCTCGGAAAGTCTGGACGGCTTCATCGCTTCATTAGAAAACACTTTAGACTAGAGCACAGCAAACACATTGGCTGTGATTCGGAATTTGGGGCTGGAATAAATCCATACTGGAGATAACTTGAACTGTATTGCCTGCATTTTCGTTTGACTGAATTCATTATTTAGCACTCTAATGACTGAATAAAATAACTATACCTAGGTACCGGCTCACTAACTAAAATCTAAGAATATTGCTATTCACAATCACACTAGCTTCCTCGTGGCTAAAATACCCTTTGGCATATGCAACATGAGAAAAAACGCAAGATTATTATGACGCAATACTGTTGGAATTCGTCTATTAACATAACAATAAGAATAGTGAGACCAATAAATGTATTTTATTTTAGGATTAACCGAAAATTCTCAAACTATGAAACCGAACACAAGAAAGTAAAATAAGTAAATCGAAGCATAAAACTATTATACAAACAGCGCAAATGTTTACTTTGGCACTGTTCTTGTTACTGCCCACTTTATTATTAGCGCCCCCCAATCGCCCATTTAGTAGCCAGCGCCCCCTTGAGAGGCGCCAACGCCCCCAAGGGGGCGCTGGCGCCCACTTTGGGAACCACTGATGTAGGTGAACTTTCATTGTACAGTATCTAGAGCCATTATCCAAAAGTTATTCTTTAGTTTACTTAAACGAGATTTTTATTATTACTTTATCAAAAACCATAGCACTTTAGCTATAATAACCAGATTTTTTACCTGCATATCTCCACTGTTACGGAATGCATAGAGCGGTATTCCGTCGTTGTTTAAGTCATTGTTACCCAGCGCAAGGTGTCGCAAACGAGGCATTCTCGCAAGCGAATTTGGTGGGATTTTTTTTATGAAGTTAGCCGCCAGCAACAGAATTGAAACATTCCTAAACAAACAAAAAAGTGCAATGTCGTGAAGCAACAAGAAGTCTTGGCAACATATTTAAATTAGGACTTGCAAAAAAGAAAAAATAATTTACCGGATGTATTATGTGACACTATGCTGTATTTTGAGTGACCAAAGTACAACGTACGAAATCATATTATTCTTACTTTGGCAAAACAGGAACCGCACGTAACTTGTTGCCTGTAAAATCGATCATGGTAAGACTGCTGAGCTGTCTCAACGCTCCACGCGCTATCCTTCGGTTAGTCAGTTCATTATAACGCAAGTCAAGTTGCTTCAAATTTTTCGTTTTGGAAAAAGAACTGGCAGCAATGGAACGAATTTGATTTTGAAGAAGTATCAAACTTTGAAGGCTTCAAAACAATTTTATTTGAAATAAACGCAAATGGTTTCAAAAAAATTCTATCCAAACTAATATTCATTTCATAACCTTATTCAATAATTATGCTAGAAGGAATATCAAGAATAAAAATAATACACATTATCTCTATAGAATCTATAGATCAGACCAACAAGAATTGTTTTTATAGGGACTTTGGTTAACCTGAATGGTAAATTGCTCGGAATTTCCTGAAGTTTGTTGTCGAACATATGCAGGGTGTGGAGATGCTTTAAATAACCGAACGCATTGTTTTCGATGTGGCTTGATGCTATGCTGTTATGATGGAGGATCAAATATTCAACTTTCTAGAAAATGAAAATCGGGAGATTTATCACCATAAAGTAAAATACTCTGTGATGTTAAATTTAACTTTGAGATAACATTCACGCTGCAATGCAGATGGAATTAGACAAATATGCCGAACATTTACTTCAAAGTATTGCCTAACCGCGAAAAAGTATAGTAAAAAGGGATCGTAGAAATATATCCGACCAACTAGCTGAAATGAACGTCAATCTGGATATTTTTGCAAGCTTTGCAGTCCGGTCAGACGTCAAGCCTATTGACTCATTGACGGTTTTCAAATACATTTGACGAAGGCTATTTAACCATTTAGGCCAAAAACGAAATGCCTTAATTTTGAAAAGGATACAGGTTACATCCTTAAATACCATACCTATTCTTTAGCAAATTTAAACTGTTATATTTGTACTGCGCTTTACGGATTTTGATTATGCAATTTGGAAGCAAAAAAAAAACGTCAAAATAAATCAAAGTTCCTAAAACGTCTGTGGTGACAAAACAGGGCAAAAACTTTGGCAATTTAACTTGTATTTATTGAACGGCAAAGCGTTGTGATAAAAAATAGGATTGCTCACGCTCAGTCTTTTCATTGCAGCAGCGCTAAGATTGGAGATTTTGTTTCGTTCCAGATGAAGTCGTTTTAATTTTTTTGGAAGATTATCTGGCACTGTTGTCAAATTATTGTCCGACAGGTCTAAATATTCAATCCTAAGTTAAAAAAAGAAAAATTGTTATTCTTGAAACTAACATGTAAGTAAACGTTCGAGAGGTTGTAACGACTGCAAATCGCTTGCCTTTGCAAACCCACAAATGATTTCTTTCGCAAACCTTCGTCGGAAATATTATTCTTTTGCAGAAAAAGTACGCGTATGTTTCGACGTCGTCTGAAACTTCCTTCCGGTATGGCAACAATGCTATTGTTCTGCAAGTACACCTGCAAACAAGAATTGCGTCAAAATCTCGACAATTTAAAAGTTGGAGTAATTATAAAGCGGCGGAAGCCTATAGTATATAAGATGGTAGGCCTATATCAAAAATTGCCGGCTAAATTTTTTTTATATCTACTGTTATTCGCTGAACACCTAATGTATAGTGGATGTTTTTACTTCAGAGTTGCCGATATCTATGATATTTATCATAGGACTTACACAACATTAAAATTAGCCTAGTTAATGTAGAAACTTTTTGACTAAATATTAGTTAATCATACAAACAATGATAACTACATACTGTATACATGTAAGCGGCGATACCGCATACCGATAACTTTACGTGTTAACAAACAGGCACAACGCCCATATTCCAGCTCGGCAGACTACATTGGTTTTGCCGAGCTCAAAATGTTGATGTTTGACAAAATGAGCTTAAATGTCTCGGAAATCCACTGCGGAATTTCCGGATATGTTTAAGTTTAGTTGACTAATACAGTTTACGAAACAAATAAAACGACCACAACTTAAACCAGTAGTCGGCAAACTGTGGGCCGCGGTCCAAATGTGGGCCTTTAAGCAAAATATAATGGGCCGCATATTGTATCCTGTAATCAAGTAAATGTGGGCTGAGTGATAATTTCAGAGCTTTTTTCTATTAGCCTGGTTAACTTGGAGCGCTAGCAATCCACTTCTTGATGTTTTTTTCCATCTTAACTAAAGGTTAACTACAGCCATAACGGTAAACATCTGGAAAACACAACCAGTAACCCCCCACTCACATAGCGTTAACTGTTACGTCATATTGAGAATGCAAACCTGTTTTTATTTATAACGCTAATCCTTCACTACCTTAGGCGCTGACTGCTATATCCAGCTAGCGGAACTTCAACCGCAGTCTCACAAACCAATGTACGTTTTTATAGTTTCTAGGCCGCAATACAACTAAACATTAGTGATGTGGGTGTATTTTCATTTGCTAACTGTCTGTTAATTTCAGGTTACCGTATATTGCTAAAACCTGTGGAAAGCACGTAACTAGATTAAAATTTAACTGAACTTATCCTAATAGTTTCAAAAAATAATGTTTACTGCGAAAAACAGAAAAACACATTAAAACTATTAGTGAACTAGTAATATTTACTGCATTAAGTATAATTCGCATGTAACGTTGGGCCTTCATTTACTAATGAAGTGAAAATTTGGGCTATCGTAATGAAAGTCTGCCGACCACTGACTTAAACAATGATTGAGAAATGCGTTGAATACGCTACATTCAAGAGCTGTGTGTTTAACAAAGTTTCTATTTTTTCCGCGGTTTGCTCTAAGAACCCAAATTCTAAACTAAACTCTAAACCCAAATTCAAACAGCTATTTTGTAGATCGCGGGTTAGGCTTGCCAGCGAATGAACGCAAAAGCGGTTTCGTGGTATTACTACGCGGTATAGTTTTAAAACTAACCGTGGTTTAGCCGAAATAAGATACCAAAAGTTTAGTCATATAACGTAACACAAATAAATTAAAAGACTTACAACTTCTGCCGAAGCAGGTATCGGCGGAAATGATGAAAATTTGTTATTAGCCAACGTCACTTCCTCCAGATGCGTTAATCCGTCAAATATCTTGGGTTTCATCCCCTGTCTGGTCAGGCGATTATCGTGCAAGTACAGATGACGTAACTGGCCCTTCCAGGCGAGAGTGATCGGGTCGATTTGCTTGATTGCATTACCTGGTGACGAATGTTTTAAAGTTTTTCAGCTGAGAAAACAAACAATAAAAAACACTTCCAAGAAGTCTGCAGCTTCGACTACGATGCACATTGCGATCTCTGTCGAGTGAATAGGTCGAAAATGTTTAAATTTACCAAATTATCTTTCTGTAAATCATTTTTGTTTTCTTTTATTACCAAAGGAAATGTTGTATAGTCAGTGCAACTTGATCGCTTTGTAATCCTACCGGTCGAAAATTTCCAGTTGGTTTTAAACGACCTACGATATGAGGTCAAGTATACTGTAATGATAACATATAAGACGTCATGGCCCTTTCATTTCTATCAGCGGCTCCCGAAGGGAGATACAAAAAGTTATAAGTTACTAAAATTAAAGTTATTAAGACGAAACACTGCGCAATAGACACTACACTTGAAGCAGATAAGCTGAGTTATGTTTATAACAGCCTTTAGACATATCGTGCGCCGACAATTAATTATGGTACTGTGTGACCGATGAATGTTGGAGTAAACGTAACTTATTGCCCTAAAAAATTATTTTAAATGCCCCAGTGCCTAATAAGCTACGAGCTATATAGCCTTCGTGCAACACCACCCAGCCTACGTTATAACTGATTTTGCAAACATTTTCCAATCATGTTAAGTTAGTTAGTGATTTTACGATAATATGTCAAAACGACACGTTTTTATCGCAAGATGCATCATATTACACCCAAATCATTACGATTATCTAAAATAGTAAAATTGCGTCACCTGACAAATGCAGAGTTATTAACGTATTTGGCAAGCCCTCCGGTACAAAAAGGAACCGATTGTCGGAGAGGATGAGATGCCGGAGATCGTGAAGGGGAGCAAATGTGGCTGGCGAGATCCCATCATCCGAGAGCATGTTGTCCTGCAGGTTTAAAGTCCGAATCAGGGGACAATTGTAGAAAGTGTCTGATGACAACCCATGTAACCTACAAAGTAAAAATATTCCAATAAAACTGAATAAAGAGAGAAATACTGTAGAATGACTCAAACTCACACTTGAACTGAATTCATCTGAGATAAACTCCAGACTCTTATAGGTGAATTTAGATTTACTAGACGAAGTATGTTTAGTCCTTTTGTTACTGTGATAGACATTTTTTGGTTAAAATAAAAAATATTTGCCAACCTGTTCTTATTGAGCATCAGGTAAATTGTGCTCCTTGAGATATTAAGTGGAACTTCGTCGAGATCAGCCTCACTACAATCAACGTGTTCCAGGGAGCGGCAATAGCAAGACTCCGGGCAATCGTAAAAAGGGTTTACTCCTGATGAAGAGATTAAAAAATTTAAACCAATTACTGTTTGCTGAGAACAGTTGCCAAGACAAGAAACAACAATTATGCTGCTTTTAAAGACAAAATAAAAACAAAAGCCCCCACAGCAACAAAGCGACAGTTTCAAGCCTCAAACGCAGCTTTTGAAATTTGATCCTTTTTGAAAGCTAACTTGATGCAACCGTTTGACGTGAAAATGTAATAGATAAGATGACATGTCAATTACACTGCATAAGCTAATTAATTATACTTGAAAAATGAATGGACTTATAAATGCGATTAATAGAAGGTAAATGACATGACAACGTAAGCACGTTTCATTATTCGTTTCATTTCATGCTTTTCTCACCAAGCAGAGGGTCAAATCTAATTGAACGCGAAATTTTTCTGGATTGGCCACAACGGGCACCTTAATATGCAAAAGCAGATCATAAGAGATGTCTTAAAGCTATTGCCCTAGTTTCCATAGAAAAGGGTTTCAACAATACAACAAGTTTTAGGTGACAACACTTGTATCTTATATTACGTTGTTTCCGTTTTAATAATTCATAGCAAACCAAACCATACGGTAGAATATAAAATGTATATTTCCGGGCGTGTATAGAGAAAAAAAAAGTTTAATAAAATTTAGCTTACCTTGCCATTCACTCATATCGTTTTCACCGTTTTCACTTTCTACAGCATACGAAAGATCCTCTAGGTTTTCACCCTCAGATAAAATCCAAATTGAAAGAAACAAGACCATAAAAAACGATACTGGCATTGCCAATCTTACAAAGCGTCCAGAAAACCTATACCTTACCTGATTACCTGTTGTACATCCGATAGATTAAACCCGCAATTTAAGATTTAGGTGTCGTTTGATGCTCTCACACAATCGTATATACACAACTCACTTATACTGGTACTACATCGTTCAGCTTACAACCACAAACTTTGAAACCCATTGATTGAACAGATTGACCAAAATGTTCAGAAAAGCGGTTAACCCTAGAATGCATACACGAAAAAACTTACGCTAATGCATAACAGGGGTCATTTTGACCCGTATTGCTATTACATGCAATTCTGTTTTAAAGATATTGAATATTTTTCTTCTTGTTCTTTCCTTGTCTCTTCCATTGGCGTTATGATGACATATCTAGAGTCTTTGCTGCATTTTAATGAAACAACCGACGAAAAACAGTATAAAGAAGTCGATGAGAAAATGAAAGAAAAGTCCAGAACAGTTCACATTACAACCCTTAGCCTAATTCATTCACTGCATTTGCTGCATGTGATCATGGTCACGCTCTGCTCTGGGCACACGGGTCTGCAACATCTTGAGCAACATTTTGCAATTAACTTTCTTATCCTTTGCGTGTGGACATAAGGAACACCGCTTCCACTTCTGCAACGTGTTTGCTGTTTGCAGGGATGTACTTCGAAAAGCTAAGCCACATCTCACCATAGCCTCTCTTGTGGCTCTGTGGAGTTGAGGAATTTTCTGTTTTGTCATCATGTGGGGCAAAATGAGGCAGTTAGCAAGATCTGTTATGAAACCTCGTCGCTTTGAACCTTGTCCACTCTGATAATCAGGATATACTTGTCTGAATATGGTATATGCATTTAGAGCTGCGATGTCGAGCAGATTGTAAAAGAGAACTAGAGGCCATCGGCGGGTTTGTCGTTTGCAAGTATATGTTTGAACCATTTGGTCAACCAAGTCAAAACCAATCTTTGTCTTGTTATAAAACCTGATGATCTCAGACCTCTTTTTTGGGTCTTCTTCGTCAATGCTTATATCGTGATGCATGCTGCGGGTCAAAATGACCCCTGTTATGCATTCTAGGGGTATTTAATGAAAAATGCATTTTTCTTGTCAAAGGTAAAATTTTACAGAACAACCGTTTTCTCATCATGTATAAGTATAAAAGGCTAACAAAGTCAAGAAAAACCAGGAGTTAATTCGCAATATGTGTTAAGCAGTTATGATGAATAGCACCGTTTGGGTCATTTTGACCCCTGTTATGCATTCTAGGGTTAAACAAATTGTAAAATAAGAGACTTTTGTTTTAAACATTAATGTGAGTTTAACCTTATGGTAAATGCTTTAAGTTTCATATGCTCACATTCTTGATATTTATAACTCATAACCTGCACCGGTACAATTAAAATTCGAACGACTCAAAAACATGCCACTTTGCAACGTTTAGCTTCTAGTCGCATACTGGCAAAACTGCAAATGTTTATGTTTCTGTTTTATCAAATAAAACTGCTAATGATGAATGACACTGGCATCGAATGCTAAATCTTAAAGCAACAAACCGCTACATTATGCGCCATGTTTTTTTGACAATAGATCAGACTTCGACAATTGCGTATGAACTTATCAGTTTGTTAAATAAAATTTGGTGTGTTAGGTGCAGCACTGATGCTTATCGAACGGCAACTTCTGAAGAGACTCGACAGGTTCGGTTTAACTCTGACAAAAGCGTCTGTTAGAAGGAAAAGAACTGTCTTTCGTGATTTTTTTTAAATGATTACAGCAGAAGTGGTTTTCACAGTCCTTAATAACTTTTCCTCAAGTAGTCTTTCGCACCAACTATTTACCTTCGTAGCAAACTCTATTTTACACAGTAAAGTAGATTTTCTATAGCATCAAATTTTGAACTAAACTTCTAACAGTTAATATAAACGTAATATAATGTGTTACAGTTACATCATTCTGACGTCCTCGTTTTAGGTATATTTTCATGACCACTCGAAATAACTGTAGCTTTACTTGTCAAAAATAAAGTAAATATTTACGACTAGCTCTGTGTAGTAAGGTTATATGATTAGGCCTAAATATATAATGTATCATTCTAAGCTCGAATATGGAAAACATTCTTGAATCTACTTTAATAATATTCA
Organism: Clavelina lepadiformis; assembly: GCF_947623445.1. Taxonomy (NCBI): domain Eukaryota; kingdom Metazoa; phylum Chordata; class Ascidiacea; order Aplousobranchia; family Clavelinidae; genus Clavelina; species Clavelina lepadiformis. The sequence continues at coordinate 5,693,578 of NC_135244.1, read as the reverse complement.
ATTAAGACGTAAAGTAGTCCTTTTTTAACCACATACAGCGGTTTTCAGCAGTTCCACAGCCTAATTCTGCTAGGCGCAATCAGCTTCAAGTGCGTTGACGTTAAACCTAATAATGCACGTGCAAACAAAATGTAGCCAGTTAACAGCACAGCCCACAATACTTACAAACATTGCTCGAGGTTTTTGCATGTGAGCAAAGGCGCGGTGGCGCTTTTGTTAAAATCAACAACCGGTCTTACAAAGTAGACGCCTTTTGTAACGCGTGCTTTTAAGCCTCTTCAAGCGCTAAATTGCCGAATGTTTCAACCCTGATCGCATCGTATTCACTTTTGCGATTTTTATTCGTGTTAGCACGGTCCTTTATACTAAGACATGCCTAACTTGACAGCTTGAACTAATACCTTTCGTCTTAGCCTTCAATGGATGTATGTGTATAACTGCGTGCAGATAAAGACAAAACAGTGTTCATTTTTAAGCCAAAAAAATCTTAAACTACCATATATCCTATTTTTTGGTTTGATATCTGTCCAAGTGCGTATAGCAAGGGTCCGAAACGTTTTTGTTGACTTGTCAGATGCGACTGAAAAACATGGAACGCGCGGGCATGCTCTTTATACGTGATAACTAGGTAAAGTTGTTCCACGGTCGCAGGTTTGAAAGACGTTTCCTAAAATGTTTTGTAAGTACAATTACACGTTCATCGTATCATGTAAGAAAATAAACTTTCCTGCGTTTCGTCATTTTACTTCTTTTGAAAAAAACTAAGAAAATTAACCTTGTGATTTAAAGGAAGTGTCAATCAATGGCCAGGTTTTATGGCTTTTTAATGGCAAGGTCGAACAAACTAAAGGAACGATTTATTTACATTGGGTGTAATCCTGCAAGACCATGGGATTCCGTTTAAAACCGTTTCAGTAAATAATTCCAAATGTCACCTCTAAGAATAGCAAATAACGTTATACTTTAAACGCTCGGTAATTGTGTGGTTCGTTTTGATTTGTTATTTCGACTCACCGACGCCGATTTTCCATTTACTTAAACATGATTTAGTGTAAGGCTGTAAGCGGTTGTATACTATAACTAACTTACTCTAATCTTAATAATACGCTACACCGTTTGCAATGAAACTTGTGGGGATATATCCTATTGCCGAGAAGACAACTGTTTACGCCTCCATAAACTTTTCAAATCCGTAATAACATGTCTCCACTTCCTTTTTCCAAAATTAAAAAAAATATATGTAACATACTTGAAATACAAAGGTGGGTCGTTTAAGCTACAACGAACACACAATAGCCTGCCCCCTTATACAGTGTCTTCCTTTCGTAGGAAATCTCAAATTATCCCTGGGCTTTCAGAGCTAAGGAAAACTAAAAGCGATCACAAAAATAGCAGTTGTCTTTTCAAACGTTACCATTATCATCGCATATAAAAGCTTACACTCTTACAGCAATAAATTAGCCAAGCAACTGAAAGTCTTACTATTTCAAACTTGACTGCGTTTGAGTGAAATCTAACTTCAACTATATGTTTATTTACCGATTACTCTGTCATTCCAATTACCTTTCCCGGTTACCTTTTTCGCCGAGACTCAAAACACTGGGTCCCCCCACACTTAAGATTTTATGAGGTCATCATTATTTTATCTCAACGCGGTCCTACTTCGTAAGCCCACAGCGACCTGAATTCATAAATTTGTTATCAAAGCTATTAAAATGTAATATGTCAGTGTCTAATCTTTGAATTGTTTGTTGATATAATTTCTTATTTTAAAAACTACTCATATGTACTTGACTGTTGGTATAACGTGGTTTTGAGTAAATACGTTTGCACGTTCGGCAAATCTTAAACGACTATCGGCTATATATACTATATACACGAGCAAATTGCTTTTGCCTTGACAAAACCGGATTTATCCATCCCATGTAATTGACAGGCAGCTTGGATACTTTTCTGCGGTATTTTGCTGACGGATGCGATTCTAATTTCATATTACGCCTCACGCAAATGCGGTTTTCTGAATGACGTAATGTGTTTTATATGGTTCAAATCTTGCTACCACTTTCGGTTTCAGCATTTTAGGCTACTTCATGATGGAAATTTTTTTCTGCAAGCATTTTCTGAAGTGATTTTTGTGAAAACCGATACAATCAATTGCAAAACTCTGCAACATATCTGTCTATGAAGCAAGACTGGCGACAATTTTGCAAAGATCTACAGATAATATGTTCAAAAGTCATTTCATGACATAGCTAAAGCAAAAGCATTCCTCGCTCAAAGCCAGCTATAACAACAGCTACAGTAGAATAAGATAAACGCTCTGGGCTATAATGGCGTCCGTCTCTGCTTTTGTTAGGTCAGTTGGTCTTTCGATTGTATGGACGGAAAGTTTTGAACATGTTTCATAATAATGATACTGTTATGATTGGGAATACGTTGTTGCTTCTACAAAATAATTGCCCGATATAAGTTAATTTCCAGTATGTCATTCTAGGCAACCTATTCAATGGTCAACGCATAACAGCATAACAACGTTCGACGTTGTACTATAACGTCTTATTTGTTATTTGTAAGATTGAGCACTGATGCTGATGAGTAGACCTACTGTCTCTGCTGGCATAATGAAAACAATTAATTGTTGTTAAAGCAAAATATAAATGTTGCCAAACTGTGACTTTTTTGAGAAAACTTGCCTCACCAATTACGATGGTCGACCGGATTTTGTAAACAAATACGATATGATCTGTTGCGTTACAACACTTGGACAGGATTTAGGCCACCTATGTTTTCTGTTATCTGACCTGAAATATAAAAAAATAGACTTAAGGGCTATTAACATGGCTGTAATGTCTTAACTATCAGCAATAAATTCTCTGGCTTCGGCCATAATTAATCTCTTGACCGAAACAATCTATAAACAACTGTAACAAAACATCAAGAATCCTAATTATAATATAACTGCCATGATGTCTTGGAGTTTATTTAACGAGTGATTCCAAAAAATAATTAACTATTGACAATTTTAAAATTGCACATTATAAGCTATCTTCGTGCAGTGAAATTATTCCGGTAGATTATTATTTACGTGATAGACGTGATCCCAATTTCTAATGCGTGAAGTCATTATCAAACGTTTTGCTTATACCGTATAAACAATCATAAGGCTTATACAGGCTTTGACCTCATGGGTCAATATTGACCGAATTACTTTTCGTCACTTCGATGAAAGTTGATGACAAGCGGAAAATATCACTTGGTAAAGAAGTGCTCCTTTGTAATTTGAAGCATGTAATAACTTTGCGCTGCTGTCAAAGGCAAGTGCCATATGGAGTTTGTCTGACACGTGAGTGCACTCAAAAATTTTCATAACCGGCTGGTCAAGTGAAACCGGCCAATTTTCACAATATTGTGGTTGCGCATCAAGTGCAACGACGGATTTCCCGAAAATACAGAAAACTAGCGTGTTTCCAGTTATTTCTAGCAATAAAAACGCAGAACTGATAGCTGAAATCCGAATCTATGGTAATTCCTGCAAAATTTTGAAGCAAAGGCCGAAACGCCAAGTGAGCAGAAAATACGCGATTGAAAAGACCATTTGTTTGAAATATTAGCGCTCTCAAAATGTTGCCTTAAAATTTCAGCCGCTAACTCGTCTGCCATCAAAAACAGGGGTGCAGGTTTACAAAAGTATCTGTAGACTAAGTGTTAGTTACTTCACAAAGCATTTAATAATCAACGCGATGCTTTCGACAATAATAACACCTCGGACCTTCACAGAATTTTGACCATATTGTCATCACGAAAACTGAAAAACTTACAGCTCAACAGTCAACTTTTAAAAATTATTGGACTTCTTCACAAATCATGAAAAATTAGGTTTCTTTTCATTGAGCCAGCGATATTAGTACAGGCCTACCACTCGAATTACTTTTGGCAAAGTTTTTCTCGAGTCTTTTACTTGAGGAAAGACATTATTGACTTGGCTCGAATCTGTTCTTTCTTATTAGATTTCAACATTGATGTAACTTAAAATGATGTTTGTTTGTCTATGTTTGATACGAACGCACATGAGACAGCAAAACGAAGTAAATTCTCAAATGCAAGATTCAAAGCGTTTCCTGCTGACAGAAACGGCACTTTTACTTTTTGCATAACTTGACGTAAGATATCAAGTAGGGTCTTACTTGTCAAATGACCCGAGTTTCGACTTAAAGTTGATGACTTTGTTACGATTATGCTTATGCCTCTGAATAGGCCTACGTACTTTAAACAGGGTTGCCCGTGGGATGGGCAAGTGGAGAAAGAGCTTGTTTCATAGATAGTTTTTTAAAGACATAAGAATATAGAGAAACATTTAACGTAACAAAGACTGTAAAGATTTATTTGTTTTGTTCGACATGTTTAGAAATGATTTTTTGACATCATTATTTCGTAACAGAACTGCGTAGGCAAACTCTATAGCGGGGGTGTTCAAATGGCGGATCTCGATCCGGATCCGGATCTTTTCAACTTTTTGTGTGGATCTTCCAATGTAGTCTTGAAACAATCTTGCAGCTGTAGCACACTTCACTTTTGACTTTTACAAAGTTATTAATATGTTGTTGGCTCTACAATGTAGGGTACATTTACATAAATAAAGCACTATAAAATTTAAAGCATGTCCAATATGTTTACTATTCGTATTTAGTGGATCATCATGCTGTCAGGTTTGGTTGTGGTGGATCATGGCAGAAATCATTTGAACACCCCTGCTCTATAGCGTCTGCAGGAGGTAGAAATATTTCAAAATTAAATTTCATTTTAGCCTAAGTCCTAAGGCTATTCGCATACAGCCGGTACAATGAGGGTGTTAGACCTAGATACTGGATATGACACTTGAAAAAATGTATTTTGTATAAATACGATAGGGAATTTCATGGAATGAGATGGGAACGGGACAAAAAAGTGTCCCAACTCCCATGGACAACCCTGGTGATGAACCTGCGGAGGTTATCACAGCAGATGCAGAGCTTATCTGTCTTAATTTGTTATTTTGACTTAATTTATCTGCTGAATTAATTGTCTGACTCTATTGTTGCGTGCGTTTAGATTTCTCTAGCCTCTTGTTAGCCGAAAGCTTTTATGTTACAACAGATACAGTTTACCAGAAAAGTTTTTTTTATTGTAGGTACTGTACACGTTCCGAATATTACAATGCCCAAACTGCCAAGAACTGACGTTTTCATACGAAAGCTATTTTTACAAACTCGCACTTTCATTATAGTCGAACTCACGTTTGCCATTTGGTGGGCTATCCTAGTTGCAATGTATCGCATTCATTACTTACACGCGTTCAACATGCTGAAAAAGCAATGCAATAAATTAATTATATATGAATCAACAAACCCGACCCACTGTAAAGATAAAAGATGTTCCTAGCGATATTTCAGTTGAAATACATCCGTTGAACCAAACCAAACCTAATCAAAACGAATGATGATATTTCACCTTCTTCTACTGTAAATAGTGCTTTGGGGAAACTGCAGAATTTTTATATGGGTACGCTCTGCATACAAAGGCGAAAATCTGATTAGTAGGGATGTGCCGCGAGGAAGATTATTCGGGTTCGTGCGAACACGAATATTATGAAGGTCGACACGAACGAATCCCGAATCTATTCGTATTAGAATCAAACAATAAAATTTCATCCAAAAGTTGTCAAGTCTTGCTTGTAAAATGACGTAATCGATAAATATTTCGCTTTCTTTCGAAAAATAGTGTTTAAAAACGATTGAAAAAACAAAATCGTTAGGAAAACGACCTTCATTGTAAGTACTTCTGACTGTAGTTTAGCTTTGTCGGGAAACTAGATCTTATTTTTGTAGGAAAGTCAGTAAATTTATAATAATATTGTATTCGGGTTCGCCATTGTTAGTATTCGTGTTCGCCCGAATCTTCCATAAAGGCGATATTCGGCTAAACTATTCGGGTTTGGGTTCGTATCGGCCCATCCCTACTGATTAGGCTACAAAGCTCGGTGTAGTTTTGGGACAAAATATTATTCCCTTTTTTTCCATATAGTTTTGTTTAGCATTTCTTCAAATACCAAATATTGTTGTAAGTCACACTATTGACGATGAAGTTTTGTAACAGAGAGTGCGTCTCGGGACAAAGTCTAAAATATTTTGCAGGGTAGCCTATTGTAGCAGGAAAATCTAAGATAGCGTTGCGTTTACGGAAACTCTCTTTCACAACGTACGCCATAAATATGACTTCATAGCCTGCAGGAAACTATGACCGGTATAAAGTGAATGATAACTTTAATTTGATGATATCAATCACGTTTGGATCCTCTTACTTCGCTGCGTTATTGTACACGCATACCCTGAACTCGGATAACTATATTCAAGAATAATTCGACTGCCTCTTTCACGCAAAGTTTAATTTAACTATCAATCTAACAAATTTTTGGCTTATCTAAACTGAAAATAGTTCGGAAAAAGTATTTTATTTTTCCAACCTTATCACAATCATCAACACGGGCAGCTTGCGATTAGCAGCAACTTTCTGGTTAAAATCCTTGTTGTTTAGTAAAAAGCTGGCCAGGTCCACGTAACACGACCACTATAAGCACAATTTCTTATAAACACTACAATTTTTGAATAAATGAAGTGTATAACAATGAGTAATCTTGTAAAAGTAGCGATATTTTGGAGAATTCATTCAAAACAAACAAAAGTCAATCACAGTTTCAGTAAACATGCATAATTATAACCACGTTCTGATTAGTTTACAATACAATAAAAACATACGTAGGTTTGCCAATGCTTCATAATATTTTATGATTGTTGAGTTTTCAAAGCTAAAAATAATGTTTAATTAAATTGCTTACATAACAAACCCAGCGAGGTACAAAATATCTTGGCTGTGCAAAAGTTTCAGGAGTCACTGGTTTTGACCATTTCAACAAATTTGCCTTCTCTGTTTGCAACTGTTCCATTAATTTTCGGTTTTTAGTGATCAGAATTACCTGAGCCTCCAGATCTCGGTTAACCGACCGCAAGCCAAAGTTTGAAGAGCCAATCATTGTTGCTGATGGCAAAGACTGGCCTTCCTCACAAAACCAAATTCCTTTGGCATGATAGGTCCATTGAGGTCGCATATATTCCCATATTTTTATTCTTTTCTGACTTTCATTTTTAGTTAACTGCTCAAAAAATAATCTGGTAAAATAAATATAAACAGCAGGAATATTTCCAGCAAATCCAGATGCTCCTAAAAAGCCATTAGCTTCAGGAGAAGCAGTTAGTATGTCAAAATTGGCAGAGCTGGATAATACTGCATTAGAATAATCATCAGTTATATTGAAATAACCAGATGTAAAACATACATGTGACTTAGAGGGAAAGCTTTCCAGAAGGAGTTTTGTTACCCTCTCATCTTGTCTCACTCCAGCAATTCCCATTTGCAAAGTTGGAAAAATAAATGTGTCTGGATCAGAGTGTTCTTGTCTATGTTGTGGAGCACCATTGCTTTCAGTAAATGCAACATCACGATTATTTTTGTTCTCCTTCATAAAACCAATTGCTTGCAAAAGATAAACAGCTGATGAAAACACACTGGAGAACAGGCCTGGCTGACGCTCAATAACTGCATTGGAATCTGAAGCAATGACTGATTGATATGGGTTCAAAAGACTTTGTAAACTTCTGTTCGCAAATGAAATAAACTGACTGTAATTGCCATTAAAGGGATGATATGGGCATTGTTCAGAAAACCTTAGAGATCCATCTGATTGGAGCTGAAATGAGAATGAACTGACAGCTTTAACTAATGTTTGAAAATGATTAGCGAGCAAATTGCAGTTATTGAATTGCATGTATCTATCTTGACGTTGATGGAAGTATTCAGTACTGAGATTAGCCCCGCTAATGATGAAAGTGTCATCAAAAATAAAAATCTTTAAATGGTTAAGTCCAATCACTTCATTAAATCTAGCTGGCAGAAATTGCTTCCATGCACCCCGTAAAGATGGTGTATGGTAGAAAGAAACTTCTAGTTTGTTTGTTCCTGCTGATGAATCGTGATGCTTTAACAGTGGTAACAATATAGTTTTGGAATTCTTGCTTCCTCTGGATCCCCGAACATAATCAAAAAGAATACTGACGTCAAGAGATCTATTGTCAACAACACTTCGATGTAATGCTTCATCAAGGCACTGTACAAGTTTTTCTTCCTTTTCACCAGTTCCTAAGTAGAGAGCTGACAGAACAATTCGTCTTTTGGCAGACATTATTCCATCAATTAAACAACAATAAAACTCAGATGGAGAGTTTAAAACTTTAATGTTTTCTCCTTGTACAGCAAAGCAAGGCGTATTCAATTCCAAATAATCATGCAAACTTCCTTTATCACTTACACAATCCATTATGATAGAATTTTTACCTTAATAAAAGTTCAAGAATAACAGTTAAACCTGCCTCAGAGACTAATTTTTAGGAAGTTGGTAAAAGCTAAACAGTATACAAACTGCAAATCTTCAAATACCATAATTGAAAGTATAGCACACTGCAGTATAGCACACAAGTATAGCATCTGAAACTCATTAACATGCATGCTGAACCAGGTAAAGTTAGGGGATTGATTTTTAGGCAGGCTTAAAGATTACAGTTGTGACATCATTTCTACGTCATAAACTTGTGGGTTTAATCTTGTTAAACTGGGGTATTAAAGGCAACGTTTTAACTTTTGATAGGGATTCTCCCCCGAAGTTGACAACGTACAAGGGTGATTTTTTGTGACACCACTTCTTTGTTACCACACAATATTGAATATGACCAGTATTGAATATGTCGAACTTAACATGAAAAAAATGACAGTAAGTATAACTGTAAAAAATCTAGTCACCTAATAAAAAATGACTGTGCTTCAAATGCATTTCTGTGAAGTGTTGGTTTGATAATTGACAAATACTTGTAAACGTTTTGCTAATATCAACCAATAATTATATACTTTATGTGAATATTTAAATATTTCCAACTGCTTCCTATGTCACAAACATTGTGAAAAAACAATGCCCTTTCTTTAAGTTAGCAATTGATCTATCCCAAGTGCCAATTTCCTGTTTTGTCTCGTATCTGCGTGTCGATGTAATGGTATTATTACATGCAACTTGCATAACAGCATGCCGAAGCAACAATCAAAATCACTCTCTGAAGTATTATAAACGCTGCAAAACATTCAAATGTTCGCGGGCCTAACAATCAAACAAACGCAGTTGGACCACGCTGCTCTAAAAGATAAATTAAATAGTACGACTTAAACTGCATAGATTTTATTTCCGTACAATAGTCCTACAAGTAGGGAAAGTCAATCTGGGTCCCACATGTTCGAAAAATATCAGCATGGGCGCATGGAAAAAGCAGAAGTTTATGCAATCTTAAGGCATCAATTTCCATCAAACTCGTCACAAACAAGGTATCGTGGCACTGACCACTACTGCAGCAATGAGACTCACTATAACTAAAATTTGTCTGGTGCAGCAGCTCAACATGGTACGGTTAGCACTTCGACGTGCTAATAGGGTAGCACCTTGACGTGCTAGGTGTAGCACCATGTTAGCCAATAACAAAACTGCTCACAATTCATCAGGTCCAGTGTCACTGAGTACCAAACACGGAAAATAGGATAATGAAAATGATATTTCACCATATATAATCATTGTGATGGTATATTAATTATTTCATGCAAATAATTTCCAAACAAAAAGTTAGTGTTCTGCATAAACACTTTGACAATAGCATTTTAATGCAATTAATTGAGACCAGTGGTGAAAGCAAAGAGATTTAAACACATGAGTAGAAACTTCTCTTTTGCCCATGACGTCATGTTTGTTTCTTTTATTCTCTTGGAGCATATTCTACTTTCTCCACGGTCACGGTTCACTACATAACAATAAACATGCAGACGACGACAATGATTTTCAGATCTGTTTGCTGCTGGAACAGATTAGTCTTATTATTAGGGTGCAGTTGTTGGTATCCAATAGGTGTTAACTTTAATTGAAATTAATTAATGAAATCAGGTGAGAGTTTTAGGTTCAGCAATTAACTTATTTTCAGTTCCTTGAACTGATAATGCTGCTGTTTTGTATCAAGGCATGGCTTAGCCTACTTGAGTTGCGCGGGAAGATTTTTTCGTTCACCACATTTAAGGTGAAAAATAAAATGAATGGATGAAAAATTTAGATAGACCGAGTCATATTGTATTGTTTCATCTGCGCATAAAATTTCGCTCCACGCGCAGAATAAAAACTTTACAGATTAAGACTCAATAGTACAGGTCTTATGTTGCAAGCTTTAAGTTATTGAAATAAGCTAAATAGTCTGAATGTTTCCCCTTTTTGTTGTGTGCAACAGTGGTAACGTGTGATAAAAATACATCAAACAATTTTCGTGTTAAACATAGTGACAATTTTCTTGGCAAGAAAAATAGTGATGGGATGCACGTAATTCCATCACAGGAGAATTTATGAAACAGTTCATCCGGTGAACTGTACGAAGAAAATAGCTTCATAAAATAGTTAACCGCATCTGCAGTTAGATCTGTTTTAACGCCACCCACTGTTTCCCACCATTCCATCAGCTTTTCTCTTGTAACATTATTGCAAGAAGATTCTGCAAGACAAGTGTAAAATTAAGTTTGTTTGATTTTTTTAATCGGAATCTGCCAATGATAGAGCTCAAAATGAAATAAGTTTCAAACAAATATACCGTGAGCAGTTTTTTGATGAGCCAGCAAAGTTTCATTACTTGTGCAGTTATGCAAACATTGTCCACATCTGCAAATAAATATTTTCATTATCAGATTAAATGACATCAATATATCAGTACAGTATTACTTCAAATACTCGTTACGACTTACATTAATTTGTTGTTTTGCTTGGCTGTTTATTATAAATTAGCGAGAACGTACACTCTGGGTGACCGCCATACAGGACAAGCTCAACAGCAGTTGGCTAATTGATTAATAGGCATATCGTATCTTACATGAAGTTTGCTGCATCGTCTTCTGGGTCACATTCTATTTCAATAATTAACTTCAAGTTGACATCCATTAGATCCCAACAACTGCACCACAATAACAAGATCTGAAATCAGACTTTCAGTAGCCTATTTTAATGACACAACACCTGCAACATAAGGCCTATGCTAATGAGTAATGAGTTTAGTTGCTAATTGCCTGGTCGAAGATAAATGTGGTGAACGAAACAATCTTCCCGCGCAACTCAAGTAGGCTAAGCCATGCCTTGATACAAAACAGCAGCATTATCAGTTCAAGGAACTGAAACTAAGTTAATTGCTGAACCTAAAACTCTCACCTGATTTCAATAATTATTTTCAATTAAAATTAACACCCAATGGATCCCAATAACTGCACCCTAATAATAAGACTAATCTGTTCCAGCAGCAAACAGATCTGAAAATCATTGTCGTCGTCTGCATGTTTATTGTTATGTAGTGAACCGTGACCGTGGAGAAAGTAGAATATGCTCCAAGAGAATAAAAGAAACAAACATGACGTCATGGGCAAAAGAGAAGTTTCTACTCATGTGTTTAAATCTCTTTGGTGAAAGTAAGCCGGTGTACTGTCAAATACAGACCCTCTGACAAATATTGACCCCATGTGTGACGTAATCAATTCATTATTTGAGGAAGGATTTGACTTGGCGGAAAACGTGCCCTTATTCAGTGGCTCAATAGTATGATACAATAACTTTTGCAAATGAATGTATACTGGCAAACAAAATACCGCATACAGGTCACAGGCGTTGGCCTACTTCTGTCTGTAAGTTCTGTAGGCTGCTTGTGTATAGAGCTTATTGCGTATTAATTGAATGAATTTATTCCGTCACAAAAGGGGATCAATATTTGGCAGAGGGCACTATTTGACACAACACCAGAACGACGGTGAAGTTCGTAAGCGTATACATTAGTATAGCCTATACTCTATAGGCCTAACTTAATTTAATTAACTTTGAAGTTTAAAATGATGAAATTCCTAAAACCTGGTAAAACTAAGCCTAAATATCTACAGGTATGCTTGCAGGACGAGACTGTATTATAAAAATGCCACGTATATGTTCCTTGCCTGAATGCAACAACTGTCCACCTCAGCACAATTTGTTTAGAGTACTATTTTTTATTAAGTTTTAATCACAATTTGTGTTTATTTTTTAATACCACTCACAGTTTTGATTAAATCTTGCTTGCAAGAACATAACAGCATACCAAGAGTTACACGAAAGTAAAATTCTGTGTCTTCCCAGCTTGAGAACACTAAATGATTACAGGTTTGTGCTGTTTGCCAAATGTAGTTTTGGTTGAAAAGAATATTTGATCACTGGTTCTACCAGTTATAATGTAGTTGATATTATAGTCAGTTACAAATCAGTGCCAAGTTGTTTGAAGAGCTTTTGCAATTAGCTCAAGCTAAATGCACTTGCATGTGTTTAAAGTAGCCTAATATGTTTAGGTTAACAAAGTCAATGCAGTGCAACTTACCTGCTATTTAAAATCAATACGTTTTTGCTTTCATAAATATTTTTAAGACTAGACCTGGCCTAGTACAAGAGACACTACAAGAGATAAAACTGAGGTCAACGCAGTTGCAGAAATATGAAAAGTTTATTGCATTGTCTGTGGATGAAATGAAAGGTATTGTGGAAGTGTAATTTAGATGTAACATAGTATGGATCGTTATGATATCTTTATCTTCAAACTAAGGAAATTTTTATATTGTTACATTCTACTTTATTGTTGTTGCAGTGAAGGAAAATCTAGTTTACAATTTTTCTCCACCTAAAATGGTTGGTTTTGTTGATATTGGTGAAGAAAGAACTGTTTCTACTGCATTTCCTGACGTTGTAACACATGCTTTTGAGCTTTGTATTCGATCAATAATGACCAATTTTTTACGTCCATTGGCGTTCTTTGCTACAAAAAGTTTGAAATCTTATCAGCTGACCAGCATTGTTTTGGAAGCAATTGCTGCATTGCATTGTTTTTGATTAACTGTGGTATGCGTTATTGCTGATGGGATGAGCACCAACAGAAAAATGTTTCCAGAACTGAATAACATGAAGCTTCCACTTCCATACAGATGTCGAAATATTTATGATCCAGAAAAAGACATTTACCTAATTTCAGATCCACCTCATCTCCTTAAGACACCCAAAAACAATATTTGGGCAAGTAAAGAGCATGGTAATAAACTCCTGAAATGCAATGAACACTACATTTTAAGGAGAAATTTTCGTAGTGTGCTGAAACTATTTGTCAGTAAAGAATTGCGTTGCTGTAAACTTACAGATGCCAATTTAAATTTGCATAGCCGTTCAAAAATGACAGTTTGTTATGCAACACAGCTTTTTTCCAAGTCTGTAAGGCTCAATTATGGTTACTACAAACATTTGATTCCCTATAAGGATGTTAATGATCCCCGCTTGATGTCGCTGTCTGACACTTTTATCAACAATCTTGATAACTGGAAAAGAAAGTACAAAAGGTAAAAATGAATTAGAGAAAGAAAAACAATTTCTGTCAAAAGAGATATATTTAATGGCATCGAAAGCTATGTCAAAACTTGTGAAATACTTCCTCTCAGCTAGCGCTCCTGGTTCCTATGCTTGTACTCGTAGCATCAATCAAGAGTCAAGACCCTTTGGAAGCTTTTTTCGGTCAAGTCTGCCATACAGGAGTAAGCAATGAGGCTCCTGATATAAATTCATATGAACAGTATCAAAATGTAATATCTTGCATGAAACAATACAAACAAGTAAAGGGGAGCAATGTCGCAATTGTTGATTAACTCATTTTGAAATCTTCTCACTGTGGTGATTAACACACATTATTTTCATTTCTTACTTTTTCAGTAGTATGTTTTTCCCAATCACTGTCTTCGATAATAAAAATCATAGGTTATTTTTAAACATATCAGACATTACCTCAGTGGTTTACGTGGACTGATGTTTTTCGAATTAAGGCTTTGAACCAATTGTGATTTTAGTACTTTCGCTTTTTAAAACGATCGAATTTTGAAAAAAAGGTCACCAACAAAACATAAACATCTGAGTCATAATTATTAGTGATGTCATGCAACTCTGACAAATTAAGAGAACTAATTGCAGTAAATATGGTATCTTTTAAAGTGGCGTGATTTCGAAAATTATTTTCTAAAAACATAAGTAGGCCTACATCAAGCAATGTTTGATTAGGTTTAAGCTGTGTCCCATACTCATTGCACAGTAAGGTAGTTAATGAATTATCAGAAGAAACAAAGCAGTTTATGCTGTCTTCTGTCTTGTTAAAATGGCAAGTTCGTCTTCATCTCCATTACGTTTAAGTGTATGCAGAATAGCCTATATCCTCCAACATACTTGAGAATACTAATTTCATCAGAAGTGAGATTACTTGATGGTGATTTTTCAGTATTTTTTGCGTTTTTTTCCTAGAGTAAACAATTCAACTTATTGCAGTTGATTTCAGAACATATTATCACACCATTCAATACTAGTATAATACAACATATTAATATTTTATTAATTTATTATTAATATGAAAATGTTAAGCTGAATCATAAAAATACTCGCCTGAGAAAAATCAAACATTTTTGTAATGGCTTCAAGTGATTTGCAGCGATCTGCATTTGGGCTAAAAATATGAGCAATTCTAGAAGAACCATCTATACTAAATATTGTCAACAACTCAGATCAATTCGGTTACGTGGCGAAAATATTCATAAAGTAAACAATGGCTTCTTTCGTCAAACCCTCCGGTGATGCACTTACCTCAGCCCACATATTTTTAATTGTTCCACAGGAATACTTTTTTGAGGACAAACTTAAAAAAATAATGTTAGTTTGTGAAAATTTCTATATTTGGCATACATACAAATTTAATTTGCTAAACATGTAAACTTATGAAAGTCTATAAAACCTTAAAGCAGCAGGTCTTACCAAAATAACCACGATGCTTAACTTTTTGATGGACTTTAAAACCTCGGTGACTTTTAAATTTGTCCTCACAGTATTCACACCTAATCAGTAAGATGCACAAGTAAACTAACTCATTGGATGCATCCAGTCTTCTATTTTCCTGGTGTGAGAGAGAGTTTATAAACCATTTAAAGTTATAAACACCATATAATTAAAAAGTGTCTGCTAGTAGCCTCAGCCCATCTTAATTTTTAACTTAATGAAAAAGATTACTAGCTTGCAAAGCAGAAGATGTTATAGGCTTGATTCTAAACTCTTCATCGTCGACAACGATTTCAACTAACTATTATGCATTAAGTGCTGGTGCAGACGACATGTTAGCAACTGACAGGATACACACGCTTGAATCGTCAAAAACTCAAAACAACGAAAACAGCAACTTCACTTCTTAGTAATCGACGTTACAAAAACAAAAACGATGAACGAACCATGCGAACGTGTAAAATTTTTCGCCAATCGCCACTTCTGGCGAATGTGTGGGCGAGTAATATTACGCAACCATGCGTGACGCGGGCAAAGTAAAATTGTCTCTTCTCATAAAAAAGAAAGAAATGAGGATGAGATAGTTTCCTATGACGTTCTTTATATGATGTCGTTGGTGAAAGTGTTTTAACTTCAAGAGTTTGGCGAATATTTTTTGGAGTCTAATACTCATTGATAATTAATAATTAGAACGAGTTAGATAGTTATATTAACATTGAAGTAAACAATATAATAGATAAAGCTTCACGACGTTATGGTGAAAAAGCGAATTATTACAACAAATGCCAATAAATAATTCTTTGTTCAAGAGTTTGTTTGTTACATTTGGCGTTACATTACGCTACTCAAATCAAAATTTCTGGAAAGCGTCATCGGTCAAATTGGGTTGTTCAAAAAGGGTCACGATACGAAAAAATTTGAGCAAAAAATGGGCTCCATAGCCATACGTAAAAAAATGGCTTGAAAAAGGGAGGAGAGCAGCTCACGCAACAAGTGGCATAGCTCGTCAAATGTCGAAAGAGGATAATTACTATGAACGTTTGTGGAATTTTTTTGTTTGGAAAATGTGCTATACGATGTGGGCAAAAGTAGGCTTCTTCTTGATTTGTAACAGTTTGGGTTAGGATTTCTGGACGGGATTGATAAATTCTCCGATCGTTTCGGTAAGAAAATTATTCTACTTCCACCTGTGATTGAGACCCATAGTTCAATTACATTTCAGCTTTAAGCTTTATTCAGGTTTAGTACGGCACTTACAGTAGCTTCTAGCCTCCTTCAGCTCACCAAAATCATTTTCTTTGTGGCGAAATGTTTTAAGGAATCTGAAAAATATATTTTAAACTTCCAAAATAAGAAAATTCGCCTCGCTAGTTTCGTTCGTTTCCGCTGTAAACGGACTTTTAAGAGAAAGACAGTTACAGTTAAATTCTATTACTTCAGTAACTGGTAAAATTGAAATTTAGGTGAGTTCAAGTAATAAAGAAAGGTTGACTTTACGTTAGTATATGATTACTATAGAAGATTTGTGTAGCATTTAACCGAAAAAAAGCAAAAAAGTTTTAAAAAAATATTCTAAGAAATAAAAAAAATGTTTTACAAGTAAAAATACACGGCCATCTGCCCATGGGGGCTGTAGTGCGTCCTCGTTTGTCTGTGGGTGCGCCGGCTTTTGTTGGCTTGCGGTTTCATTAAATATCTGACAGAGAAAGATCACATTTCACTTCATTTAATTATTATTCTAGTATTTGCTGCTATGGTAGGTTACGTAGCCTTGAGTTTATCAATGGTATCGCATAGCAAATACGGTACTTTTTGCAATTATATAAGCATTCATTGTCATAAAAAGATCATCAGGGCATTTTGTATTTTTGTATTGTATTTGAGCTTTTTGGCTAGCCTGTAGGCTAGGCCAGTCAGCCAGTAGGCTAGCTTATTTATCCTGATTAAATTTTAATCGGAACGACTAGGCTATTTTACCGTCAGTAGCTTACAGGTCACGCAGTCCATCTGCCCATAGTGACAGCCAATTATAAAAACCTACTTGACTGCTTTCTTGGCCTTTGTTGCATGCATGCATGCAAGTAATGTGATTATACGTGTGTAAGTTTTAAGACTAGGCCACCGTTACAAGTCTGCCGATATCCCTATATAGGCTATTGATAGACCATACTGGAAAGTACGGCAATTTTCGACGAGAAATTGTGCGTGCAAAGAGGCAAATTTTAGTGTGATGACGTACACCCAACCCTCAATTCTTTGCTTATTTTTTATAAAATGGTGTTCAAACAACCAGCATTTCTTTGTTTATGTATTACAAATCGGCGTGAAGATAACAAAATTCGGCAAGCACATTGATAAACCTGAAATATAAAGATAGAAAGAAACAAATAAAACTGATTGCAAAGCAGAACTTGCACAAAGACGCGCTCGATATGGTATGATATAGGCTATGTTTATCCTCGGACTAAAGAAAGTCTTTGCATGAGTTGCAATCCGAGGAGAAAGAGCATGATACCATACTAACCATAGGGTGCCATTTAATGATAATAGGCTTGTGGTTGATGGGACAGGCTGGAAAATAAGCTAGGTATTGCATTTACAAAGATTGCCTTAAATTATAACTTAAATTTTGTGAAGTTTCGCGTACCCATGATACATACATTCAAAATAACATTCGTTTTACATACATGTATACTAACGTGTTTTTGTAGTTGCGCAGATATTCCTGATATAGGAATATTCAGAATGGTGTCAAATCGTTGATATTTTTTCAATAGGTTACCAGATTTTAAGTTGTCCAAACTTTTAAAATTCCACTTAGCTTGTGCTTGTAAACCTTACCATTAAATGTGTCCTTACATTCTACATTTACTACAAAGTTTTAATTTCTTTTTCCATTTTGTTTGTAAATAGAAGGGTGCTAATTTATTGTGTGCCTGATCTGCATTTTACCAGTACACCAGGTTGTGGTAACCAGACGTCAAAATGGCTGGCTTGCCTAGAAGAATTACCAAGGTAAATGGCTTGAATGTCTTCACTTTTATGTCGTTCCGATTTAGTTGAAAATATTGTTATAGAATAGTCTCTACTTTGTGCTTTTTTATTAAAATGTATTAGGTTTGTACAATTTATTTTAATTTCTCCAAACGTCCTAACTTCATTTTGTAGGAAACACAAAGACTCTTATCTGAGCCAGTGCAAGGAATAAGTGCTACACCTGATGAGAACAATCTTCGTTATTTTCATGTAACAATTAATGGCCCTAAAGATGTAAGATTTTCCAATTTATGATCACTGAGTGTAAACAATAATGTGAATAATGTATCACATACATATGTTTCCTTCATCGGGAAACCATAGTTAATCTTAAATTTCTGCGTTTCTATCAAAATGTGTTTTTGTAATCCTACTTCACTTTAACTTCATTATTTTTTTCAAATTGTCTGTATAAAAGCAAAAATTTAGGCAATGAGTTTTCCAAATAGACTATCCCCAGCCCAAACCAGATTTTTGTGATTGAACCAGTAGCTGTGGTTATTTCAAAAATAACTGAATGTATCTGGAAAATAGCAGTCATGTGATCAAAATTGCAAAACCTGTTTTTATTAACCATAACTGCCTACTGGTAACAAAATCAATTGAAATTATTATATACAAAGAATATGAACAGAATATATTGTTTCAGAACTTATATATTTCTAAAAGACAAGAAACTTATTTTAGCGCTTAGAAATTATTTTCGCTCCGCATTTTCGAAATACCGATCGCATTCGTATGTTGCTAATGTGCATTGTAAAACGTATTGTAAATTTTCATGGAATCTCATGCAGAAATATTTTGTTTTAGTCACACCTGTCACAAATTATTTATTAATAGACGAGTAGAGTATTACGGACGTTTTAGAAGTGTAGATGCCGACGTTTAACAATTTAATGTTCTTCACTTGCAAATAGTGTTGCATGTTATTTTACAATTATTTTTTAATAGAGCTGCTGTTCAAACGTTTGGTACAAATTTTGTTATTGGTATATTTCATGCACAAAAAGCAACGATAACTAACTTCTTATCTGTATGCATACATTGTGCACATGCAATTAAAATGCGTATGGATCGGAAGTCGGGCAATAGCAGAAAACAATGTTTGTCATGTCATGTAATAACTGTCCTTTGACAACTATTGCTACAACCATAAAGTAAGTATGCAAAGTGTAACAGTGACACTGTTAAAGTGATATCACACTGCACGAGACCCATGAGAGTATATCGCTTTCGTATCTCGTGAAAAAGTTGATCACATACAACGTTGATGAAGTTACGATAAGCAATTAAGTTTGGAAAAACATTTCTTAAGAAATAAGTTCGATTAATAACGACTACAATGAATAACCTTCATTAACATTCCAACTTGCCTTTAACATAAAATAAGACAAAAAGAAAAGCAAAGACTAGAATAGTTCTAGTGACTGCCATCAAAAAGAAATTCAAACTTTGCGAAATTGAAACTCAATTATTAATCAATTAATCGTGATATGTATCGGCTTTGCCAATAAACAACAATGATATCACATTATTACAATAAAACGACTCACGCAGTAGCAGAAAGATTGCGTAATTACTTACAGTCACGTAGCACGAAAATAATGCAATTAAATTTTGAGTTTAATGCAACACTACTTTCAAAGCATATATCGGTTAAGTTATAAAAATAACAATAACATGAAGCAAATTACGACACCATGACAACAACTTGGCTCATTGTTGTCTGCTTAAAAAAGAAAGCGTTTAACAAAAACATGGTTCTGTCGTGCTTTGCATACTGTTGCGTATTATATATATTTTTGCCATTAATTCTGCCAAGCAAAAATTGTGAGTGAAAGTAGTATCAAACCAACCATATTTTGTATTCACTACATAAAATTATAGTCTTATGGCACTCCAAAATCCTGAAGTGCTTTTCAATCCAACCATTTGTATCCAGTTTTTGCGTTTACAGCGTTGTTTGTGCAAAAAAAGAAGAGTGACGAGCGAATAACTGATAAAAAAGTCCTGAATACTTTCGTGGTTTCGTTCCCACGATGAAAAAATAGCGTTGCCTCGAGACGCTCCTAAAACAAAGGAGCACTCTCGTGCCCACCTCTGTCGTTGGGTATGAAAGTCACCTTATAGCAATGCTAAAAGACATGCTAAGCTGGCAGTTTTTTTGCTTTGGTCTTAGAGCAGGGGTGGGCAACATACGGCCCGCGACGGGATTTTGAACGGCCCGCAGACAGTTTCCGGTCTTACATAATAATGTGGCCTGCGGCCACATTCTGCCGCAATCCCTGTATTGCGTCACTGAATAAGTCCAAGTTTGCCAACCTGAGAAAGATGGCCATAAATCTACTTGTTCTGTTCGGGTCTACATACATTTATGAGCAAACATTTTCGACCATGAACATTAATAAGACAAAGCTGCGTTCCAATCTATTCAGGAATCCGGCCCGCCAAGTACTTCATTTTCTCATATCAGGCCCGCCGACCGAAGAAGTTGCCCGCCCCTGTCTTAGAGGCAATAAATTGGGTAAATTTAGTTCTACGAATTAGTCAGTTTCAACCCAGTAAGGATAGTGGTACTTTTTGTGGTGGCTGCGCAGTGCACAAGCAGCAGAAAGTTCTAAAATAAGAAAGGGTTTCCAATTATCAACTTGTTGCAATTCTGGTTACTTTGGCTATGGCCTAGACTAAGTTGTGATATAGCATTGTCTACCTTTTGGTTAATTAACTTTTAAACATCTTCCTTTCATACACTTTAGTAAATATAAATTACACCTGCTGCTTATCTCTTAACGACCATCCACAAAACTTTTAAACTTCTAGTCAGTATGCATACCCATGGTTAATGCCAACCATCTTACGTTATAGGTTTATGTTGTGGTACCATAGCTATCTGTGTCAAGATGCCTGGTCACATATTTTTCATAATACAGTATATAATTGCTTTGCTACTAATTGTTTTTAAAAAATTCATTGATCGCTTTGCTTACTTAAGTGTCCTTAGAAATTGAAATTCTGTGATACAATGTGAATGGTTGGACATCTATATTTATATAAGTACTGTCCAAGTCAGTTTAGCAAGTCTGACAAGTCATTAACCGGAGAGATTTTAATTGATAAATCTTAGACCACCACAATCTCACTGGGAAAAACATCTTTAATTTTTAATTAACTCACTTGAAGCCATATTTTAAATATAACAAGTGAAGGCAAAAAATAAAACATTTGTATCGCGGAAAGCATTCCTTTCTTGCTCGTCAGTTCACTGCTGTGTGTACTACAGCACTATGTTAAAAAATCAAACATTTACAATGGCCGGTGTTACAAAAGCATAAAAGAAATGGTTTTATAATCATTAAGAACAGTGCAATTGGACGTGAAGACGGTTGAATGTGGTAATATAATAATGAGACGGACAATGGCGTTATTAAGACGATCAGCCGCCCTGATGGTGGCAGCCTCTTGAGTTTTGTAGATTTTTTACCAAGTGTGATTGAAAATTACATTTTTATCTTTCATACATTTTATTAAAATTGGGTATGAAGTATATCCAATTAAAAATGAAAAACTTTCTGTGAAGAAACAATTTGTTTTTATTTGCAGACAAACTTTATTACCCTTAAATAATTATCTCGGGCTGAAACACAATTCTGCGAATGTCTCTAGCTTCCAAAACATCTTCCCAATTCTTCACCTGTAAACGTTTGGTTTAATTTTCAAATATCTCCTTTAACTCAGGAGTTGACAGGATGCTGAGGAATCATTCACTGTTGAAGCTCGGCCCACCGTCTTCATTATATTTTCCGTACAAATACTTATCACAACTCCTTTCGATCGCATCGTTGCAACAGTATCATGGTTTTGTATTATCACCAAACTTATCTCTTCTCTCAAGTCATCCTTGAGATCTAAGGCATTGAACACATGAAGACGTCTAAAACACAAATGTTCATTTCTTTCAGGAAATTGTTTAAACCACTTGTAGAAATTTTTATTTCTCATCAGATCATTGCTGCAGGCATCCTCACAGTTTTATGATAACCTTTTCAGATTTTTTTTCAGTGTTACACAGAATTATTTTGTTCGACTTGGGTCCTTACTTTTTATATATTGGCATGATTGTTTTAACAAACCAAACTACTGAAACTAGCTTCATAGTACACCACAGCACTCAAGGCGGCAATAGGAAAGTTACCTATTGTTGTTTTATAAGCTACTTGCATGTCTAGTTGACCTTAAAGTTAAATTTTTATGAAAAATATACCTTTGCCAGAAATTTACTTAGTACTTATTTCAATACATCATGTACATTAGATTCGCTGATAAACTCAGTGAGTACAGTGAGTTTTTCAAATGCACTACACTGTCGATAACATCTGCAGATTTTGGAGAAAACACACAATCATGTTTTGTTAGCATCATATTTCTTGTATCATTTATGAACCAGTAGATTCATGCAATGAATAGTACTGAAACCACATAGATCTCCTAAATATGCTTCCAGTTTTTTATGTTACTGTTTTCACTATAAGCAACTCCAATAGTGGTATGTGTCATTGTTTATCGCTTTTCAGTCGAGTAAAATGTTTCAAAGTATACTATTCCATTGGTTAATTAATTACACTTCATGTCACATGTGCTTCTTTTACAGTCACCGTTTGAAGGTGGAGTATTTAAACTGGAATTGTTTCTTCCAGAAGAATATCCAATGGCTGCTCCTAAAGTTAGGTTTAATACAAAAATTTATCATCCTAATATTGACAAAATTGGTCGGATATGTTTAGATATTCTTAAAGGTTTGTGGCATCTGTGTTTGCTAATTTAATATGCTTTGTTTAAAAGATGTATGTTGTTTAAGAATCTGCAGATTATTTTCGGTTTCAATTATACTATGCAATATTTATTGATCAGACAATATACTATTAAAACTTGATATGTTAAAGATAAATGGAGTCCTGCTCTTCAAGTGCGAACAGTTCTGTTATCGATTCAAGCTTTGCTTAGTGCTCCTAATCCCGATGATCCACTTGCTAACGATGTTGCGGATAACTGGAAGAGAAATGAAGCTGCCGCTATTAAAACTGGTAAACTCCGGATTATTTTACTTTAGATACAGTCAAATAAATACAACTTCCGATGGTTTTATGGTTATTTGCAGCTAGAGAATGGACACAGAAATATGCAATGTCTGGGGGACAGTAGAATGAAGACGCCACAAAAACAATTTTTTGCCGACAAGCTACTTGAGATACATTATATCACTAAAAGGGAGCGGTATCACTGTAAATGGACTACTTCATTGCTTCTGTTGCATGTGCTCTCCTGTGTGGCCAGTAATTAGCATGATTACCAGTAATTAAATGGTGGTTTTGAGTCAAATTCTGTACTATAAACTTAAATTTTGTTTTACTTGTAATAATATTTCATGTTTTCCTTCTAACAATTGTTAAAGCTTCAAGTAATTTAACCTCTTGCAGCCGAAGCGCTGTTGTCTTCTATTTGTGGCTTCTGTTGTTTCAAAAATTGACAATACTAGGAAAATACTTTATTTGTCCAGTTTTTATTGCGCTTACTTTTTCTTAACGAAATTTCATCTATGTACACGGAAGTTTATAAAGAGGGAATTTTGTTCAATAGCGAATTTTCCAGCAAAATGAGCAAGTGGATTGTTTTGTGTAATTGCATTACGTGAGTTTTAATTCAAGCTATTTCAATTGCCCATTGCAGTTGTCGACTTACACAGAAGTCACTTTTATGCTGATTGTAAAACAAAAACTTAATTAAACATGTTTTTAAAGCTGGAATTAGCATGATCCTTTAATGGAAAGAGTTTCCACTGCTGTCATAAAAACGATCATATTTTATTTTTTGAAGCATTTTTACTTTACTTTTATTGAGTTGGCATAGAACCAACGTGCAGTTTGTTACAGCAGCTTTTTTTCAAACAGGGTTCCCCCCAAAAAGCTAAGATTTCCACAAGCATACCGAAAGATAGTGGTAGTTCTTTTTACAACCCCTGAGTGCCTCAGTATAGCACAAAGCAAGAATAGTTTGATGAATAACACTGTCTAATCTTAGCAAAGAATACATTTTGGCAATAGTATGTGAACGAACAGCTCATCTACACCATGCATAAGAGTTTTTATTTTGTAGACCAAACCTAATGATGCATCAAACACTCCAACATACAGTAATGCAATATAACCTCTCAATAATGGATGTTTCAAATTTACCTTACGGTATTTATGTGTATCAAGTTGGAACAATAATTGTGATAAATGTATAACGCAAAGAAAACGATAAGAATAATTTACTAGTAGAAAAAAATAATCTTTAACTTTAATGCAACTTCAGTTAAACCCTCTGAGTGGCATCGTTGTGAATGTGAAGTGTCTTTCTTACAGACAGCACGATATCTTTTACTTGAGGCAAGGCCCCATCTTCAAGGACTTTAGCATATGGCATAGGTACATCAGCTCCAGTCACACGAACAGCAGGAGCATCCAAGTAATCAAACGCTTGACCTGATATTGGCACAATGTATATAAATCTTGCAAACATTTACTAAATGCTAATAAGCTAGAATGTTCAAAAGGCATTACAGAGGTACCTGTGTTAAACAACCATAACTTAATTTATTGACACTTTTAGGAGAAATTAAGTGCAATATCATCCAAACCTTCCATTATCTGAGCACAGATTTCAGCCCCAACCCCAAACATGGGCCAGCCCCCTTCCACTGTCACAAGATGATTGGTTTTCATGATGCTTTTCTCAATGCAATCACTGTCAATTGGTCTTATACTACGCAAGTTGATGACCTGAAATAAGGAAACATCATAAATCTGTCCAAAGATTAGTGGCTCTGCTTGAGGAAACTCAAACCTCGCAGCTGACTCCTTCCGCAGCAAGTTGTTCTGCTGCTTCCAAGCAGAATCCAACTGTTCGAGAATGTGACACCAAGGTGATATGCTTGCCTTCCCGTTCGATTTTTGCCTTTCCAATTTCAACAATAAAATCTTCTGACAACGCTTCATCCGATACGGGGAAGGAGAGTCCATACATCAGCTCATTTTCCAAAACAACAACTGCAAAATAATGACCAACATTCAATAGCACCATAAATGACAAGCGGGCATTACCACAAAGACCAAAAAACAGCTAAATTAAAACCGATACAGTACAAAAAAACATACTGAAATAAGTTTGAAGGTGTTTATCTAAACCGTTTTTATTCATACATAAGGTAGAGCTATCTGCTTAGAGGTTAATTGATTAACCACTGAATAGCTTTTATGCTTTTTAATCAATTGGTGGTCTGTCATCAGCTTATCTTATTGTATTAATTGACTTTCTGCTTAGCTTAAAATCTTTAATTCTTCATGAACCATATTCTCTACAACAAGGGTGCTCAATTTGTTGGGCATGATCGGTACTTTATGAGCAAAACAAAATCATGGAATACGTTATGAGCAAAGTACATACTAACAAAATGCATTAAGTAAATGGTGTAGGAGCTTCATTAGCTGACCAGTTTGACCTGGCCAAATGTTGTATAAGAAGCTTGTGAATCCAAAAAGTTTGGACACTCCTGCTTTGTAACCTAAATGCAATACTATAACTTCACATTTGTAAGCAATATTATATGGTAGCCCTGTGGTTACCATATTATGAAGCAGAGCTGGACGTAACTAACAAGATTACACAAGTGTAAGTTAAAGAACTACAATTAGTCACACACCAGCGATGAGTGTTACATTATTTACATAATAGTTTTGCACAGTGGTGGGATTAAAATATTTTAACATCCGGTTCTCTCACTAGCAGCATGCCACACATAGGCCTATACATACGCTTGTTAACAACTGGTTCACACGAACCGGCTCAATCCCACCACTGGTTTTGCATCATAATTACATCACTTAATTTTTCAGTAATCCCAGCTCTAGCGCATAGCTTTGTATTTTTGACTGTTAAAGTGGTTATGAAGCTCTGTGTCGTTAGCCATCTACCCTTACTCAGATGTAAAACTCAAATTAAATTACTTCTCAATAATTGCCAACCGCATAGCATAAATACCAAATATTTGGATATATAATTATATATACTGCACATATTCATCGTTTGTATAAACATTTTTCACTGCTTACCAGGTAATGCCACTCAAATATCAACCAAATTAGTTTTTTCCTTGGGCATTAGGTGTAATCGCAGCCTTGGTTTTGTAAAGTTTGCCTTGCCAAACATGGTTGCTTTTTATTTTGGTACATTATGCCAATGTTTAAGTTCCTTGTCAGCTGAGACCTTTTTAACTATTTCAGCTCAACTAGCCAAACCCAAATTTTATTTAAGTTTCGTGTCTTGCTATGCACATTAAGAAATTTTTGGTAGTTTACCTGGGTTGGGATCTCTTATCGCTGCTTTAAGCAATCCACGACAATCTTCTGAGCTGTAAGGTGACACTACCTTCAAACCTGGGCAATGACCGTACCAAGCAGCAAAACATTGTGAATGTTGAGCAGCAACACCTGCAAAATGAAATGCTTTTTTGACTCTAGGTAGATATTTTTGAAGGTCTATATTTTTAATATTGTATTTCATACCCGTAGCGGTGAAATTGCGTACTTTTTTAAAATAAGCTGTTGGGAAAATGATGAATACTTTGTGGCTGCAACAATCGTATTGAACCACTGCAACTCATCATCATTTATTTGCAGCATTAACAAAGTATTAAACAGACAGACTTTTTAGTGGCAATGATTCTTACCAGCAGCTGCGCCATTTGGTCCTCTGAAGACGATCGGAACTTTGACTGATCCTGCTGACATGTAATGACTCTTTGCAGCTGAATTAATGACTTGATCAATCGCTTGCATTGAGAAGTTGAAGGTCATAAATTCGCAAATTGGCTTTAGACCCGCCTGAATTTACACAATTCTTATAATATTAAGGTTAAAATAAAAATTAAGCAAAGTACTGTATAAAGTTTAATGCAAACCATAGCAGCTCCAACTGCAAGACCAGCAAATCCCATTTCAGTAATCGGTGTATCTATCACTCTTTTTTCACCATATTTCTTCAGAAGACCACGGCTAATCTATGATTTAGTGATATATAGGTGATGTCAAGTTTCTGCACAAATATTTTCTGGTTCATTGTTTTTGTTTGTAAAGACTAAACCTAATAGTTGTTTCAGTATTTTCTGGCCTACTTTATATGCCCCGTCATATTGGGCAACTTCTTCACCAAGAAGAAACACTTTGTCATCTCTATGCATTTCTTCATCCATGGCTGAGTTAAGAGCATCCCGAACATACATCTGCAAAATGAAAAAAAAAACTTTAGAATACAGAACTATACATACCATTATTACAAAACTGCTTTAGCAAAACGAATTTGAAAGTATTCAACAATTACAGCCCATACTGTAGGCAACTAATTAATTAATTATTACACTTAATAATACAAAAGGAAGAAGCTATACCTCACTTGGAGCAGCCACACGAGCTGATAGGGTCAGTTGTCGACATCCTAAATTGCGTAAAATAGCTCCCTAAAACAGTAAGGTATACAATCAAAGCATAACGTGTTCACTGTTTTATTAACCTATAATAGGTTAAGCCCAACTGGAAAGTATGGCAGTTTTAGACGAGAAATAGTGCATGTTACATTTTGTCGTAATGGTGTGCCTCATTCTTTATTTATTATAAATTGGCGTTCAACAACCAGTTTTTCTTTGTTTGTTTATTATACATTCGCGTGAAGATAAAAAATTTGGCATGCACATTGATGAATCTCCTGGGTGCAGCTGACACACTTTCCACTCTGAGTTATAAGTATAGTTCTATAACGGACTACCATCCAAATAAAAAAAATTTTTATTCAAAGTCAGTCTCACCTTGCAGAAATTGGCCAAAGCCATCGCTGTTGAGTATGAGATGTAGGAATTTTATACAGTAATGTTACAACGAAATCTTCTTTTCTGTAAGTAAGCAATTCTCAAAACAAACAAACAGCTTAGCACATTTTTTTCTAGAGATAGGCAAACCTTTTAAGCCAACTCAATTTAATTAGGAGCTCAACTCAATTGATAGGTAGGCTAGCGTAGGCATAGAAACTGCTTAACTAGTTTTGCCTAATTCAGATATTCAATAAAAATATAGTTTACAATACATAACAATCAACAACAGAAAGAGGTTAAATACTACTGCCTAAGTCTACTGTCAGACCGTAGGCCTATATACAATGTACAATGACTGTATGATTTCCGACTCATCGGGTATGAGTTAGCTTAATACACTGAAACTTACAGCAAAATTCACACAGCAATACCCCTAAACCATTGACACATTGGCTGATTAGCCTAGCAAACGCTAATAATAACTTGTGCATTAAGCCATTATTTAACCAGTGCTGCAAGCCAGACTGCGGAGTATGGCAAGTGCACACCTGACATTTATTTCCAAGTCGGCATTGCACGGCACCAGGAACTGATTTTTCCCGATTTCTGGCTGCACAAACGTTAGGCAGTCTTGGGCCAGGAATTGCACTGGAAACCAGCTGCTGCCTTGCACACCGGAATTTTCCTCTGCACCCCGAGATCTCTGCGAAAACTGTCATACTCTATTACTCTGCAGAACGGTCTGCAAGGTTATACTGTAATTACTACCGATACTGATGGAATCTTGACTACTGTGATTCAGGCGGAGTGATAATATCATAGATATCTTATATATAATAACTAGATATCCAACTCTCGCTGAAAAGTGAAGCAAGCCTGCGATGACACATGCGCCCAAAAGCGTTGGGAGAGAGTGAGAGATAGGCTAAAAGCCGATTGTAAATTCGTTCTGTATAGGCCTAATTCTATTGAAGTTTTTCGAAAAGTCGAGCTGTTTGCACTGCGCTATCACCGATTGTTTTTGTAAATATTTGTATTTTAGCTGTATCAATAAGTAAGCTTGCCTAGGCTAATTGCCTACCGGTACCGTATAGGCCTAGCATAAGTCAATGTGGTTGCCCTTCATTTGAGTAAGGGTTGCATGATCCAAAGCAAATAATTGATACATAAATAATTTCTTTCAACAATTTATTGCCAGAAACATCCTACCATTCGCACAAACTGCTCGCTAATGATACCGGTACGGTACGGGCCGTTCCAGTATCTGGGCCCATATTTAAACGCCAAACACCCTTTAACTATGCAATTGAGCTTTAGCAATATTGCTTAGCATCGTCTGCATCAGAAAACGTCTTTCCATTTCATAACTATTTTCCAATGTCACATAATCTTTTCATATGTTGCATTCAACACATATGCGCCAGAGAATTTCTGGTCGCATATGTTGACTAAATGGCGGACCCATACTGGCTTCACTTCTTAAAGCGCAAGCGCAAGGTAGTTGGATATCTAGTTATTATATATAAGATATCTATGGATAATATCCAATATAATAGCAGAGTTTCCGCTTGGGTTTTAGAAACTATGCAGATTAATTAATTATTAATAATTAATCAAGCAAGAACATGGATGGAAAAAAGCCGAATCGCTGTTATTTCTCAGTCTTTATTTGATAATGACATAGGAATCTCAACATAAGATGTGACGACAACGTTTAGCTCGAACGCTTCTTTTTGCTTGCTTCACCATTCGTTATTCGCGATGTAGTTCGATACCTATGTCAAGTAATTTAATGCAGCCCAGTTTTATATGGGGTGGTGCCGAAGCCGTTAGTTAGAAGGTTGGACTTGCAATTACGTGAGTCGTGTTCAATATCCAGCGGTGCTACCGAACCACCGCGCTTTTGGCGAAAAATAAAATAATTGAATGATTGATTGAACGCTACTGCTACCGTTGTAACGCCCTTGGGCAATTAGACATATAACGACCAGGTTTGGGGTAATCGAAATCGTTATTCGTAATCGACTGTCAATCGTTAGCATTTTGTTGGTAATCAAATATTACTGGAATAGTTCCAAGATTCGACTTTAATAATGGGTTGATTATTTAAGCTCCAAAGGCATATAAATCGAATGATTGTTCGATTTGTGCAGTACCAAATTGAAAAATAATTATAATCGTTATAAATTATAATAAATTTTATAAATAATATAAATAAAATTATAGAAAAATAATCGATTTATTTGTAATAAGTTTGCCGTTAACTCAAAATGTAATCAATTTATCTGATTGATTATATACGACTATCGTTCTTGAATTGATCATCCCAGCTCTGAAAGGTGTATGGATAGTAATCAATTTATTCGTCCAAAACGCACAGTTTATTCGAATTTACTAAAATCTTAGATAAACCAATTAATTAATGTGAATAATGCCGTATAATTATTGGCGTAATTATTCGATTTATTTGTCAGAAGAGTCTAAAAACGTCGTTTACAAATCGAATAAAACGTTTTACATACACGTTTCCCCGAGTACTTATTTGATTAGTTAGTAATTAGACGTAATCGTCCCAACCCTGTCAACAACACTTACCTGCCCTTCTTCAATGGTCCAGATAAACAGTTCCAAATTCGAGCAATATGGTATAAAAACTATAAAAAGTCGAATAAAAAAGTGTGTGTCTGTAAGAACTTGCCCAAAAACAAGTTAGACATTTAGAGCTCAAACGATGAGGAATTTAGACCGAATTTAAGTAGTGCAAAGTCTTTCTTCGGTCTAAAAATAAAAAAAATAGCAATTGCTTTAAAGTAGTCTTGCCGCTGTATAACTCATTATTTAATGCTAGCAAAACGATAGTAATTACGGACACTTGGAGTGTTTATTGAATTTCAATCTTTTTACTTCGTTTGACGGCGATATTTGACATCGTTTCTCACCGGAAGTTAAAAGTAAGCTCTTTCATCATAACATCAAAGTACTCTGCTGCTGTAGAAGTTAATAGAGCCGACCGTTGTATCGTTGATTCTCTAGTTCATTGAGAATAATTGTAGTATCGACCGAAACGGCTGATTAATAAAATGTTTTCTACTGTTTTGGCTCTTGTAATCATTCTATGTACCACTACCAAAAAATCTTATCTGTTCGCTTTATTTAGTTAAGGCAGCAGACAACGTTTGCCAAAAAGTGTTTGATGGTTTGACTTAGGTTAACAGGATGGAACATGTGTTTGAGTAGCGCCCTGCTATTGGTGACGTCACGTAGTTGCTGATTAGTGATTTAGAGAGGCAGGGTCGAATCGTATAATTGTATTCCTTATTTTTCGTCATTGGCTGTGAGAGAACAAAAAAAGGATGATAACCATTATAGCGTGATAAAATAACAATTAACAATTCCACCAGTAGGTTAACCAGAACCGAAGAGGGAGATTGCCATGACTGTTTGGCGCTAAACGCCACATGTGCAAGAATTATGTAGACAAGTGATAAAGATGAACAATGGTTAGGACGGTCAATAAGACTAAACCCAACATACATAATAAGTTACAAAAAAATTACTGTGGCAAAAGAATGCTCACAAACATATATGTAATAAGTAGGGCAATTATTTTTGACCTATAAATGAAACATTCTGACTTAAAATGGAAGAATTTTGGCAAATTTGACCCAAAAAAACATTTCTTTGACAAATTGGCAATTTCTGGTTTACTGGTACACTACTTTTCTAGGCCTAGGACAAGCATCAGCGTAAACTCATCTAGAGCTTAGCAATGACATTCATCATTACAAATACACCAACGGTAAGCTGGCTTTGATTTGTTTAATGTAAAATATTCTTGATATACACTTTAGTACGCTTTACTTAAACCTTCTACCTGTCGATCACACGAAACATTGCATAAATGCTGAGGCAGTACGGTAACTAGGCTACAGATAAGCTAATAAAACAAACTTGTAAAAATACACCTAGTGACATGGTAATCAGAAGAATGACTGTTATTGTTGTACAGCAGCTTGCTGTTTTCATGTAGCGCCCTCATGTTGTTTACTACTCAGTAAATGACAGGCTACAGTCGGTAATGTGCAACGCTAGGCTCATGAGTCATGACCAAATGAACAGCAGACTTTCAATGCTTGAGTAGCACCCTGGTGTTTGTTGCTGCCATAGATATCCTATAAAACACTAGATCGCTCTTCTTACTGTTTTCGACCAACCAAAAATGAAGCCAATTGAACAGATTTGGCGGGAACAGTAAGGGACCCAAACTGGGCTTTGAACACGATTTTATAGGGCTTTTAACCTGTTAGGTCGAACGTTAAATTGTGAGATTTCTTCGTCAATTTGTAATCTATATAAAACATGGATAAAAGGGGAACTCAATGCTGTGCTTACGGTTGTGGAAAAAGGAAAAAGAGAGTTAATAGCGCTACAGTAAGCGATAAGTTAATGGAAAGAAGTGCCAGTGAAGGGAGTTCGGATGATGACATTGATGAGACAAGAAAGAAAACTTGTCATCCAAGAACCTTCCATGCGTAAGCATTTTTTGTGCATAATAATAATTACCTACAACTAATGTTTTTCTTGGTTTAACGTTAATACCGGTACCGTATGTAAACTGTAGCGTAGCCTAGCCTACTGGCACTGACATAAAGTCCTGTAACTGAAAGCTCTTTTCTCATTGCTTAAGGTGTTAAATATGCTACTTATGTCTATATGTATACAGTCTATAGTCTAACTGTACCTCTTATTCAACTTCATGCTTCCTAGAGGCATATTGGCAGTATTGTGCCTTTTCAAGCTGATAACTCCATTCTTCACCATAACCATCACCAATAATGCACGCCAAAAGTAACTACTCTCTTACTAGGCTAACATAGAAGTTGATAAGTGATCAATTTTTTTCCAAAGTCGTCTATTTATTAAATATCTCAGTGGCCCATTGACAGGAAATTCCTCGAAAAGAGTGGTGCTAATGTTGTTATAACTTGCTAAAACAAGACCACAAGCAGCAAAATGGCCCCCATATGAAACTTTAAAACCTGCAGATGTTAAACAACTACAGCGGTGCGATAACCACAGCCTTTATATGCCAGGTATACAGGCTACAGGTTAGTTGCTGAAAACTGAGTTGCAAAGAGCAATAGTGTAGTAGCCTAGTACCGGCAGGTGTTTTTGTGCAACAGTAATTATTAATTAATCGTGTCTTTGCACCAGTCGTTCAATTTAATGAGCTGTAACTTCTGACCATCTCATTAACATTGCAGCTGTTGTGTATTGGCATGGCGTTCAACCAATAACTTACCTCAGCTAAAAGTGCACCCGGACAGTCTCAGATACATTCGATGACATATTTTTATTAAAACATATGTTTATAGTACCAAGTATATGTACAACAGATTTCCATCAGACTCAGACCGAAAGAAAGAATGGCTTTTGGCGATGCGTAGAGATTGTTGGATTTGGAAGACACTGTTTCCATTGTCTTCCAAGTTGTATCATTTTAATTAAATTTCTGATATTTATCGCGCTATTACATAACGTCGTACCAGCAAACACTCAAAAATTTGCTCAGACCATTTTCTTGAGAAATATTTTGATAGAACAGGGCAACGAAACAGGCTAAAGATGGTGCTGTACCAACTCGTTTTAAGAAATTTCCACAACATCTTAAAAAAGTAAGGTTATAAATTCCAGTAATTATTGGCAGTTAACAAGTTTATGACAAATTTTTGTTCGCTTGTGTGAAGTATTACGCAATAAACTCATCTGTCATAAAGACCGCGAATGCTGGCGGTTATTGTTAGAATATGAGCGAGGACGGTTGATAACTTGTTTTACTACCGCTTCGATGATATGAGTTCTCATTTCTCAAATTGCGTGACTATGCTGTTAGTTGCTTGATTCTGTCTATACAAATTACTAAATTATAAAGTTCCCATTTTATTTATTTAATTACAAGATCCCAAATTAAATTTCAAACATCTCGAAAACAACTCGTGAGTCGTGACGTAATCGTCACAAGTTATTTTATTATTATTAAGACAGTTATTTTAATAATTATTGGAAATTATTGGCTATAATATACTGGTAAGTATACAAGCACTGATATAATATACTAATATATATACTGGCAGTATAACTTTGAATTGATTCACTGCAGGCTGGTCATGAAAGGAAGAAACCATATACACGAAATACGAAAACTGGTTTGCAGTCACAATGCAGTTCCGGTAGTAAAGATAAAACAAGTGATTACATACAGCATAAGCAATTCACCCACTAAATTGAATACGAAAATCCAGTCACGAAGCAAACAAATTGCAGCAATTCGAAAAAATTTAAAACTCAGTCAGCAAAAGTCACGTAGATTTAAACAGAAAATAGTTTAGAAAATAGTAATAGAAACAACTGCATTCCTCTAAAGGTTGCAAGTATTCCACGGAATTGAAGGCATTTGCACTAACCCTTCAGTTTTACTCTTCCAAGGCATATGAGTATGTCAGAAAAACCTTCAACTTAGCTTTTCAATCACTTGCATTGCACAATCAACCATTAGAAAATGGTACACCAAAGAGTCGGCTGAGCCTGGTTTTACAGAACCTGCATTCAGAGTACTTTCAGCCAGAGTTGAAAAGAAAAGAAGAAAAACAATCAAGTAATTTGTGCTTTAATGCTGGATGAAATGGCCATTAAGAAGCATGTTTCTTGGGATGGCCATCGTTTCCGAGGTTTTGTTGATATTGGTGTGGAAATGCCAGCAGATGATTCCTCACCTGTTGCAAAAGATGCTTTAGTGCTAATTGTTGTTTCGTTAAACAATTCATGAAAAATTCCTTGTGGCTATTTTTTTACTGACAGTCAGACTGGTAAAGAGAAAGCTAACCTTGTAAATGTTTGTATTGGGCGGCTCCATGATATAGGAGTAGTAGTTTTTCTGTGACATGTGATGGTCCTTCCAGTCATCTTGCTATGATGAATGAACTTGGTTTGTCTTTAGACATAGATAACTTCCAAACTTATTTTAACCATCCTGCAGATGAAAATTCCAAAATATATATGTTGTTAGATGTGTGCCATATGCTTAAACTTATACGCAATACCTTTGGTGAAGGTGGAATACTTGTATATTTTGAAGGAAAGAAAGTGAAATGGGAATACTTGGTTCAGCTGCAGAAACTTCAAAAAGAAGAAGGCTTACGCCTTGCAAACAAACTTAAGTTGGTCCATATAAACTGGAAACAACAAAAAATGAAGGTTAACTTGGCAGCTCAAGCAATAAGTGCAAGTGTAGCTGATGCCATTGAGTACTGCAGCAACACATTGAAACTACAACAGTTCCAAAGTTCGGCGGCAACTGTTAGGTTTTTACATATTTTTGATCGCTTATTTGATATATGCAATTCCAGAAATCCATGTGCTAAAGGATTCAAATCACCTTTGAAAAGAAGCAATGAGTCAAGCTGGAGGCCATTTCTTGATTTTTCTTTTGATTACATTCTCAAGTTGAAGGACACTGCTGGGGTACAAATGCTTAAAACAAGACGGAAAACAGGCTTTCTGGGATTCTTGATGGCAATAAGAAGTATAAAAGAGTTGTTTGAAGATTTAGTTGGGCAAAATCAATCTCCACTAAGATATATCTTAACTTACAAGCTTAGCAAGGTCAGCAGAAGGTTTCAACAACAACCCGACAAGCCAGCAGTTTACAGCAGCTTATAAGTGCTTACTTCTAAGAAGTGATATTAAAGGTGGACTTGGTAACTGTAAACAAAAGTTACCAATTGAAATTTTGCATATATTCAATGGTGCTTCAACTAGTAACCTTCAGCTGACAGAATCAGGTGCTCTTATTATAAGAAAATATGACCTACTTGGACGGGATCTAGAAGTCGACGAAGATCATAGCCTCAGTGAAATTCCAAACATTCTTGGTTTGTCTGAATACATAAAAGCTGCCATTTCATACATAGCTGGCTATGTTAGCAAAATGGTTGATAAGCAAATTTTTTGGAGTCATTGTAGTCAAGCTCTTGGTTCAACAACCAATTTTCCAGTGTCTGACTTCCTGCAAATGAAAGATAAAGGCAAATTATTTAAACCTTCCGAAAGTGTAGTAGTAGTTTGCGAGGAAACTGAAAAACAGTTTTCAACGTCTTCTTAAAACTACAAGAGGAAAACTTCCCCAAGGTAAAATGTAGCAAAATAATTTATATTTATCTGATGATTATTATATTTATCTGATATATATGTAAACACAGCTTAGTTGCATAATTACAAAAAATATAGAAGATTATATACAGTATCATATACACCTTGAATTTGTTATGTCGGTTTAGAAAAAGAAGTATCAGAAGGTATTGCAACATCTGTTCCGGCTAATATCAACCTATCTTTAGCATTCTGCAATCTTCAATATCATATGTTAGACACAAGTGTCACCAACAACCATATCTTTGACCTTATAAAGTTAGTTTCAAAAGCATACTGCAAAATTCGACTTTACGACCTTGGAAAAGAGTACAATAAAGAAATTACCTGCAAAAAGATACGAAAAAAATTTAACAAACTTGTACTATTCAGCCATCAGTAGTGACAAGTGGATGACTCATTACTGTTTAATTTCAAATGTCAGTCATTGACAGAGTAATGTATGTAGTAGTGATTAGTGAATGGTTTTGTTTTATCTCTTTTGTTTTGTAAAATTGTACATGTAAATAAGTTTGGCTAAATGTTTATGTCCTTTTTTACACGTTTTACAATAGGGTCCAACAAATCAGATTCTTATTTGTAGTTAAAGTGTGGCACAATAGAAAACTAGGCCTATAGACTACAGTTAACTGAACATATTTCCAGATGTGGGCAGTCAATACTTTGACTTTGAAAGTACTGGCATAGCACCAAAACTAGCGTAGGCATAAATCTCTCAAAATCTTGAAACTATTACTATAAAAGTACCAATGGCGACTAGCCTAGCTGTTGAGACGACTAAAAGAAAAAATTAATCCGGTATTGACGGTATAGCTTACAATGTAACACATTTCTGTCTGGGATTCGGAACATGGTATTACAAAGTAATGTACGAAGGTACTGTATCAATGCCCATCTCCGATTATTCCAGTAGCCTATCTCTAAAATAACATCGTGCTAAAGCTATGAGTTTTCAAAGTATACGGTAGTCCAGGCTACATACGGCATCGGCGTGTCCTACGATGTATAAAGAGTCCTAGCCCGTATAAGTTCTGTATAACGTTAGAACTAGGCTATTTTTACAAATATACCGTACTGGAGACAAGACAATTGTCGATACAACTCCATCACAATTCAGCACCACTGTTGCGACTGACTGACTGGGTCCGTCCCTTGATGGCGGATTCGCAAAGTTTCAATTTGGCTTCAATTCCAATGGCGAGTTGAGCGATCTAGTGTTTTATAGGATATCTATGGTTGCTGCTCTGTTATTGACAGGTCTCTGTTGGTGATCCAGCAGCAGGCCGCTGTTGGTGACGTAATGAACAGCAGACTGTGTTTGCTCGAATAGCACCCTGATGTTGGTTGCTTTTGAAAAACTGGACAGCTTACAGTTTGTTTATATCAATAGTGCTTAGGTGTAAATATAGCTCTCAATATCCTCGCCCACACAACTAATTTTCAAAGATATTTTTCTCTAAAAGCCAGTGTACACTTTCTTGGAAAGAATCTACCTCAGCTACTCACTTTGCTGAATAACTAAAAAAACTGCTGTTTGTAACTTCACGAACAGCAGCCTGTTAATCATTGAGTAGCTAGCAAAGCAGCGTGCTATTGGAAAACAGCAGGCTCCAAAACCAGCTCTTTTGGTTACGACCCCGTCGCTGAAGATTGAAGATCTGGACTATTTAGCCTAGAGCCCTATACCATCATCAAGTCAAGTGTCTGCGTAGCCATAACATACCATCATTGCTGTAAATGTAAAGTCTATAACATCGCATAAGATTGATTTCGTTTAGTTTAGATGCTTAACGTACGTATGTAGGCTATTCTGCCCGCATTTTACATAGTTAGCAAGACTTTAAGGATTTTGAGTTTATACGGTTGTTAGGTAGCCTCAGTATATGGAATGTATGTTTTTCGTGCACCGGAAAAGGTAATTTTCGTTAACTGGTGTGTACCATTAGGCAGAAAAAAGTGTGCACCAGATATCGCTGTTTTGGGAATAACTTTGCTTACAAGGTAGCTGTTTTGACCCATTTTGTGCACCAGATAGCTAGGCTACGTTATGCACCGGACATAGGCCTATCAAGTGCAAAACGCTTTCTTTTCATACGAGTATGTAGGCTCTCTACTAGCTTACTTGTTACTGTACTAACGCCTCTAGGCTGTAGCAAATCTCAAATTTTAACCGTGTTTTGAAAAAAAAGAATTGTTAAAAAAAATTTAACTCAGTTTGTCTTTATAAATTTCCACTTGCAACAATTATATTAGATAACACTTTGGCTAGCAAGTTTCAACTCAACTTTCAGCTTTTCCGGTTTTTCCTACTTGTTGATTAGAGTAATCTGCAGATATATTATCAGAGTAATCTGCCTTAGTGGAAAGTGTGACAACTGCAAGCATGAGATTCATCAACGTGCATGCTACATTTTCTTACCCTCACATCAGTTTATAATAAACTAGCCTAACTTTGCCTGCACGATTTCTTGTTGAAAATTGCCATACTTTCCAGTCAGGGTAATCTGATAATCGTCCTGACCTCTTTGGTTTTTATGTTATGTATTTTCAGCGTTTTTGTGGTCTTCCTGGCATTTTCATCTAGGTCTATTCATTTGTTGCAATATGGTACTTAAATTTGAGGTATTTGCCTATACAGAGTTTTTTTTAAAAGGCTGCGACCATTTTGATTGATTGAAAATTTTGTTTTGTTGGCGCTGATCAGCTAAACCTAAATTGGTTGAGAAGAGTAGTCTGAATTAGATTGTTTATGCATAATAATATTGCATGAATAACAGTCATTAGCAAAAGCCTGTAGGCCTAAAGGATCAATGAAACCTCCATGAAAGATTTAATGTCGTAGATATTTTTGACCAAAAATGCAAGATGTGCGATCAAGCCAATGGTCTGACGGAAATAATTCTTGACTATGAGCCCAACATGAAATCAACATTTTATGTTGAAGTTCCATTTGAAGGTAGTCTCCTAAAAGAAAACCCTAAAGAATCTTCAAGAAAGCGCAAATGCACAAGTAAGTTGTTAGCATTTTGTAAACAGATATATAATATAAAAGCTTGTTAGTAATAATTTCTAATAGAAATTGTTATCAATTGCATACTTTCCATCCTTATTTTAGTTGTATTGTGTTTGTAGGTATGAACATATTTTATTAGCTGCAATAGTAGAGATCACATATTTTTAATATGGCATATTGAACAAAACAACATGGTAGTAGTTTTTATTTGATATTTGTTACCTTAACCTTGACTTAGTAAGTTATTAGCAGCAAACTGATAATATCTGTATACTGTTTTACATAATACATCCTCCATATCATAAATTAATCAACTTTTCAGTGAATTGCTTGTTTTTCTCGTAGGCATTCCATATCAATACAAGATAAAAAGAAAGTCGGTTGAGAAAATTCATGTCTCTGTTGATCGAAATAATACAAGTTCCTTTTCTCATATTTCTCAATTTCCACAAACCTCTAATGTTAATGACGATCACGATACAGAAAAATATCTCACAAAATCAGCCAAAAAAACAAAACCATCTGACAAATGTACCCACAAACAGGTATATATGTTTAAGTAGAAACAGTGATTACTCGCTCTTAATGATTAAATGACATTGCTGCCTGTGGAGAACAGTGGAGTTGTAGTCAGACTAATTATTTTATATTTTAGGATAAAAATGAAGATTTGTCTAATGTTGTACTTTCAAATTATAAACTTGATTGCGACTCAACTTCAC
Organism: Clavelina lepadiformis; assembly: GCF_947623445.1. Classification (NCBI taxonomy): domain Eukaryota; kingdom Metazoa; phylum Chordata; class Ascidiacea; order Aplousobranchia; family Clavelinidae; genus Clavelina; species Clavelina lepadiformis. The sequence goes on along the minus strand of NC_135244.1, from coordinate 5,653,685 downwards.
TTGAGCAGTCTACTGTGCAAGTCATGACAAGTCAGTCAACTCTAGTAACACATATGAATTATTTGAAAATGTTTTCTTTATCAAATATGTTGTCATATAGACCATCTATTTTCCTGAACTATGGTCCTGAAGAGTTAAGCATGATTTGTAATGTAACAGTTTTTAATCTAATATAATTCATTGTGGTTTAGATGATTATGGTGAACAATTCGTTGTTACGTTGTATCCTGGCGCTGAATCAAACATCACGTCAACTGCAAATACAAAAGATGTTTGTTGAATTGATATTTTTTTCTGGTCTAAATGTTTGTCATTACTAATAAGTGAAAATACTAAGTGTGTGCCTAATTATAATATATCTAATTAATTCTTTATGTTTGCAGAATGTTATAATGAGTTCTACGAATTCATCATTCATGAAGATAGGGGGAACCAACTCATTTTTTATATCCTCGTCCTTCTCAGAAGCTAATGAAACTCAGCTGTGAGTTTGCTATAGTACCTATTTTTTTTTAACTCACTGTAGATATATTGCTTAGTCACTATTCATATCTTATTTTTTTTGCTGATGAATAGACGGCCATCTAGTGGCGGTACAGTAATAACAAACAACTCTGCTAACTCCCTACAATGGATTTCAGTACCCCAATCACTGTAATTACATTCTCTTTGCTTGTCTAGGTGCTCCAGCATGACAGCAGATAGCAGTGATTTAATTTACTCAATTCCTAATACTTCTGTACAACTTGACGGTGAGAAAACTTTGCAGCAAAGAAATCTCAAAGCTAAAAGAAGCTCTGCAAAACGAAAATTGGTAAGTATATCATTTTCTTTTGGGTTTTTGTTTGTGAAATTTAACTTTCTAATCATATTATTACGAAAGTTTTACAGTTTGTTGAATATTCTGTTTATGTTAGTGCGGTGTTTTTGAAGAGCTTCCACCTTTTTGAAAAACTATACTTGGTAACTACCCACAATGTGCCACTTATGCAGATTATATGCAAAACATTCAATCACTTTTTTAAGCAAAATATGAGCTGATCTAGTTTCAAGCTATTAATATCAAACTGTATGGAAAGAAACATGGGGTAACACGATCTCTCAGTGAAGGGTTTATTAATTGCTAGAAAGTTGAAAATATTTGGGAGTATAATTATACTAATACAATTAGACACTACACAGAAAAATTATAAATTTGTTCCAAAACTGTTTGGCAAAGTCAACAAATGTTATTGCCAACCTACAAAAATCTGAGAATAAGCACGGCCATTGGCCACACTAAGCAACCACATAAACAGGTACATGAGGGCAGTCAACCTAAATTGTTTTCACACAAAGTCCTTCAGTTTGAGAAACGCTGTTGCACTGATTGTGGTCTGAATTAATTAATCCCATCTTCACATGCTTTTTTGTGTATTACTGCCACAAAAGCATTTACATAACATATGTTTTCAGCATTCGAAGTTACCAGCATCTGCTGATTTTGTTGATGACCCTGTACGAAATTTATGGGTTACAACAAAATCTCACAAGGAACAACTCAAGGAAAATGGCCATTCTTGGACCACTGGAATGTGGAGCACAGAGGAAACTGAAATTCTCAAACAGAATATTCAGAATTATTGTGTTGTAAGTTGGGTAAACTGCTTGATCTAAATTAGTTCTTTCATTAAAGTTGTAAAGACCTTGTTTTGCTACAATACATCACATACATGTTGGATAAATAGCTTTTTTTTATAAATATGAAGTACATACTAGTAGTTTTAGAATTGAATTTCTAGAAGTGCCAGAAAACACTTTCATTGCAGGGACGAGGCGTAAAAGATCCAACAGACATCATATTTAATGCTTCAAAAGAAGAAAGGAAAGATTTCTATCCCACTGTGTCATCAGGTTTAAATCGGCCGTTGTTTGCAGTTTATCGCCGAATTAGACGATTATATGATAAACGAAACTACAAGGGAAAGTGAGTCTATGAATATCATGTCACTTTTACGTCATGTTTTGATCTGTCTATTAATATGAGTTGTCACTTAAACATCCAACCAAACAAAGTTGATTTATTTTCCGAAACCAGCTCATAATTTACTTCCACATACAGATATTCAAGTGAAGAACTCTTGAAACTTCAAGAGCTTCGAAAAGTCCACGGTAGAGATTGGACACAGATTGCACAACAGTTGGGAAGAAGTTCAGATTCAGTCAAGGATCGATGTCGGCTACTTCGAGATGATCTGACTGTCGGTATGTTGTCCGCTACACTGTTATCAACACGCTGCTTCACTCAAAGTGCTTGAACTTAGTTTCCCTTCCTTCCATTTTACTGGCAAGAAATACGTTTATTGTGTCTTAGTTAAATGTTCACGTAAAATAAATATTATCTTATACAGTTATACTTACTAAAATCAAATTGATGTCAGCGTAACTTCAATCTTCAGCTTGCTATTATCAAAAAAATTTAAATATTTTTGCATCCTTTACCCCAACCAATTACCCTTGATCTAACAACAACTAAGTTTATTTCAAATAATGAGGTAGGAAAATATAGTTACCAGTAAAGCCTCACGTTCCCAAATTTTGCATTACGTTATTATTTTGAAATTAGACACGCTGATTTGATGGTTCTTGAAGGTATGAGTTGCTAATTGTTAACAGAAATAACTGTTTGGCAGGAAAATGGGCAGATGAAGAAGAGGAGAGATTGGCAAAAGCCGTCCATGCTGTTACAAACACTGAACCTGGGGAATCAGTTACAGATGGAATACCGTGGGGTCACATTGCTAATTTGGTTGGTTTATAAATGTTTACTTCTGCTATACGATTATATTAGTCTTACTGGCTATTTTGTGTATTAAGCTTTGGGCTTATTGCATCTGAAATAAATTTGTTGGTAGTAATTTGAATTAGTTTTCCTGTTTATCACCAGGTTGGGACAAGAACGGACAAACAATGTCGTGCAAAATGGCTTAACTATCTCAACTGGAAACAGGTCCAAGGCCATGAATGGACAAAATTTGATGACAAACTTTTGGTGGGAAAGTAAGTGTCATAAACCACGTCTTCATTGCAGCACTCACCATCGTCATCATGTTAGGATTAGGCAGAAATGTCGCTACTACCATCACAACATCATGAGGGTTTTTTCTATTTTATTACTAGTTTCATTAAAAAAGCATACTTTCAACACACTTGACAATAGCATTTTCATGTAACACACATATGTTGGTGTATTTCTCTTAATATGCTATGTTTAATGTACATTTTACACACTACATAATATACTTTTAAGTCCTATTAACTTTTACAAATCTGCAGAATTTCTGAGTTGCTCGTTTCCTCTGACAATGAGATTGACTGGAACAAGTTGTGCGTGGGCTGGAAAAGTGTTCGCTCCCCACAATGGCTCCGTGGAAAGTGGGTTAACCTTAAAAAGATGTTGGCAGAATCTGACATTGTTGGCTTGAATTTTAATGGTAGGCGCACGTTGGCAAATGTCAAAGGCATCCTAAGTCCTGTCTCAAGGGCAAGTTTTTGACGATGACTGTAGTCTAATATAAGTAGTGATTCTTTTCTTAAATTTTGCAATTTCAGACACTGTCCAACTGCTGAATAAGCTCTTTTCAGAAGAAATTTTTAAAATGTGGGATCGCCCAAAACAAATGCTCAAGTTTGTCATGGAAGAACAGGCCAAGATGAACGAATTGGGTGACTAATTTATCTCTTCATGTGCAGTTATCTTACACATCCTTGTTGTTTGCTGGCCCTTGCAACTGTAAAACCTTGTACTTTTAAAATATGTGGGATTTATGGCTAATGTCTTGTAGAAACATCTCATAAAGTTAAACTGGATGATGGAAGCGATATAGACGACTCATCCAATATAACGACAAGCGTGATCAGTCAAGCTGAAAATACGTCGTCTGCACCTCTCTTTTTGCAGACAAACGACCCTGACCAGCTGTTATCGTCCGACCTGATAAACATATCTGAAAACGCGGACGAGTCCAACAGTGCGTCAAAACACAGTTTAAATGCAATAGTGAGGCCAAGAACATCGTCAGTAAGCATAAAAAAGCCGAAAAATTTGAAAATTGCTTCTATTTAAACCTTCAACTGTATTATTGAAATTTTTGTTCTTTTCTGTTTATAGGAATCAAATCAACCGAAAGCAAATTTCGAACTAGGAGCAAGTACGGGTATGTGTGTTCATCATAGCATTTTTTGATACATACGATGTTGCCTTTCAACCAGATATTCATCAAGAGATTATTTGATTATTATTTATTGACTCGGCTCAATAATATGCCTAATATTCCTTGGTGAAGATTCCTTTCCTCGTAAACATCGCCATTGTTGTGTATGCAGGTGTCCTCTGTGATATGAATGATAGTCCCCTCTCTTTACCTTTGGGAACTTATCACTTGACTCCCACCTCATCCGATGGGATTTTCATCATCCAACCTTCTGACACTCCCCCGACCGATGTAAGACAAATCATCGTGTATCATTAAATTTCTGATACCTAATGCCATAAATTAGGTTACCTATTTAGCGAGGTCTATTGGGTAACTTAGTTCTGTTGTCCGCAGGGTGTAACCCTGTCGACTACTGATAACCGGTTTGTAAACATCACACTTGCACCGGATGTACTTAACTCGATGCTTAAACTTGGTGAAGCCACTTCAACCACAGACGGCATCAATCTAGAAGGTACTGGATCAGACCCAGGTAAAACATAAAGAGATTCTCTCATTTCTCGCAGTTTATCGAGATACCATCTTTTGATTGTTTCTTCGATGGAGTTTTTTCTTGATGGAAGACGAATAAATAATGTTGTGTTGCTGTAATAACGATTCAACATCACGTTTTCGCATCCAGATTAAATTTTTCTCCTCTAGGATATATACCGAACAGTTCAAGAGAAAACCCGATATTAAGCAGTGTAGCTCACGACATCACCATAACAACCCAAGAAAACCCGTTATGACAGGAAGGTCGCACTAGGTCGTGTTCTCGTATTTTACCAGGTAAAATCATGTTCAATGATGTTAGTTTTCAAAAGCATGCTAAATTTATGCCATCGCTACAATATTAGGCTACGTTTATTTTAATATACAGTATACTGGGAAGTTTTTTGTCCTATGATTTGCTTATTTGACTGAACACCGATTTTAAACTAATTATTTTGCATTATCAGCGACCACATTTTCCGTTAAGAATCATACACATCACGAGGTTATCAAATATATGTCATTTTTTCATTCATATGTTGTTATTTCTTAGATTCATTGGAGCCCATTTGACGAGAGCTCTATTATGGTGGTGCTTGAATGGAATCAAACCCATGCTAATACGATGGAATTTTTCCGATCTACGTACTATGGAGGGTTAAACGCTGCTGCAATGAATCGCAAGCTTCTTTTTTCATCATCGTCCTGTTACTGTTACCGAATGTGTAAGTTTGCAATAAAATTATATTCTGTCGTCGTCCTTTCGCGAGGCATTCAATCTTCGGATCCACAGTAGGTCAATTATGCTGGCTTGATGATATATTAAGGGGGTTTGTAGCGAACTGCTGCTTTATTCAGAAGCGGACGAGAAAATATTGCGAACGCACGTCAACCTATGAACCCAGAAAGAAAATAACATAAAAATAAACAAAATTTTAGGCAAAATAGATGTGACTGATGAATAGATTGCTTTCATTGCTACTTGATTCTGGAATGCACCTATACAAACACAAAGAAATTGTTGCTATGAAGTAAAGCAAAAACTTTTCTTATTTACAGTTAGATCAGTTAGGAACAGCGCGATCATTTCGTCTAAAGCAGGGGCGGGCAAACTTTTTGTACTGAGGGCCGCATTAGAAAAAATGTTGCAGCCGGCGGGCCGCACACTCTCATTACAAAGTAGGAAAATTTACCCGGTGTGTAAATAAACGCATATTCATATTAAACACAATTTTTGCATTTCACACTCAGTTACGCTTAAAGCTACGCAATCTTCATCACAAAGGCCTACGGTAGCCGCTACCGTATTTGTATTTTATGATCAAACAATTGAATCAAACAATGCGTGAGAAGTGTACGGCTAGTTGCTGAAAGCATGTTGCAATACATGCGCGACTGACGTGTGTGTGTTTACGCACTGAAAGTGAAGAGAAAAACACTCGTAAAGGGAATAATATTTTGTCATGTAACCTGTTTAATTAAAACAATAAGTGATGAGTAGGAGTTTCTGCAAGTGCCGGCGGGCCGCATAAAATGGGACAGGGGGCCGCATGCGGCCCGCGGGCCGTAGTTTGCCCACCCCTGGTCTAAAGTCTACATTTGTGATAGACTTATTACAAATCTAAAAGAATTTATCATGGTATATACAAGCTGAAAATAAACTCACTAACCCATTATGGTATGGGAAATGGTGTGGTGTAATGGTTTTGGGATGGCCTAAGCCAAACCCAGTCTTTCAGTTTTATTGTCTGACTCCTATGATTGTCTTTGACTCCGTTGCGTTTACTGTCTCATTTGCTTCTTAAATCAACACCAACTTCATAAAGTTTAGTTGTTATATTGTCCGAATCAGTTGTATCGAATTAGCAATATTTACACCATGATCCCACTTTCTTAATAATTCAGTAATAACTTCAATTTTACAGAACAAGGGAAATAACTCAGAGAAGAGAGAATTTCCAAGATCCGTTTTCTAAGAGCAGTTTGTAAGAGATCAATTTAAACCAAACATTTCTTTTTATACTAAAGTATTGACCAATCAGCTTTTAGCCAATCAGCCCATAATCACGTGTTAGTTCCAATTTAAGCCTTTTTCTCACAAAGAATTCAAATCGCTTTACACCAGTACAGAAAACCACTTGACACACTTACTACATCATGTGTTGGTTTGAAACTACGATTTGATTAAAGATACTAGAACCAATCATTGCTACCATAAAACCACGTGTCGCATATTGTCGTTATCTGAACGTTTTCAAGTACACTCAAACTTTACGCCGTGAAAACAATGCTATTTGAAACACTTCAATCTGCGTTAAATATGTCGGTTCAGAATTTCTTGTTTGAATAAGAGATTAACACGATAAATACGTCTGTTTTAACATTTACTTAATTCCAGCTAGAGAGAATGCAAAAACCGCCTTTTAAAAGTGTCAATTATAATTTGATGATATCCAAACGCCACAATGGGCTGCATAAACAACCACACCATACATGCAAAAGCAATTATTGTAAAAAACATCTAGGTATCTGTACCAGACAGCGGTTTTAATAAACTTAAAACACTGATATATAACCCAAGAAAAGTACTAAATAATTAATTATTGAGTACAGTGTAAGATATAAACAAAATCCCGCTTCATAATGTAACCTGAACAGCTTAAACGTTTCAGATTGCATTCTGAAACACTTTTTTTAAACTATCTAAAACTTAAGACACCATCGTGAACTAAACATTAAACAGGTGAAAAACGTGTTGAAATTGGAGATGCGATTCGCCACAGGAAATTGCGTTTTAACCCAAGGAAGACCCAGGGATAGTAGCATCGTCATACAATCACTTTTTCAAATCCATTAAATCAGCTAGTCAACTGTGTTGGTTATACTTCGCTTGGAATCAATACACTTTGGAGTGATATAGTTCATAATGAGACGCTTAGGAAAACTTGCCTGTTATAATTTTCCGAAAAAAACAAATTAGTTTATTAAATCGACTCGAGTAAAAAAGACTGGCAAGAAAAAAATTCTTAAAAGATCATCTCAAAAATTCGTCGTTTGTCCGGTTGACAATTGTTGAAACGTTTTTGTAATTCATACTTTAAAATTCAATTAAAATCCTGTTTCATATAAAGCGTCTCCTATTTTCAAAGCAATTTTGTCGAACTTAATGCTTAATTAAGGCATAGATTTAAAGTAAATGTTTCTTATGTACTGTCCTAACTTTGTTTGTTCAAGATGATGAAAAAATACATTTTTATTTGCAATATGTTTATTTGTGAGAGCGGCCTTCCCTGGGGTGTCCCAAAATAAGTGAATTTCCGTAGCATAAAAGATGGCGAAATTATTTACCGAATTAAAAACTCATTTGCTTATAAAGTTTTTACACTTTCGCGACGAAGGAGTTAAATTTCACTCAATCAAAACTCCAACTTTTCACCACAATAACAAAACAAATCTCACTGTAAACTTATTTCACCTTGTTGCAATATTATTACCATATAACTAAGGATTGTTATCATGACCAGAAGGCAACTTTTTTCTCCCCAGAAATTACTGTCGGCTTTCCACGGGCAGAAACCAGCATTCGTAACGAGTGTTTTAAATTTATTGGCTCCATGATGTAATGTACTTGCGCTGAATCAAGCTTGGCATAAAACTAACAAAACGATAATAATATAAACGGTACGAAGGTGATTTTGTATTTCGAAAAATTGCGATAGCGAGTATGTACAAATGCGTCAAATAAAACAAAAACGAATGAAACAAAGGTCTGTTAGTGGGAACGGAGGTATTATCATGTGCAACTAAAAGCTATACGAGAAGCAGCCTGGGCTGAGCACAGTAGCATTGGCCTTGGAAAGACCAACACTTTGTATCATGCGAGATTCTTCTGGAATGTCAGAATCAAAAGCAGCACTAGAGTTGGATACGCTTCATTGGCTAACAACCGGCTTTTGGCCAATGAATGCGCGTTACAGTTCGCTGATCACAGCCTGTTTGCCAGTTACTCTACCGCTACAAGCCTCAAAGATTTCCCTGGTCTTCCAAAGTATCCGTCGGGTTTCTTGGAAAATTTTTCAGCCTTGAGGGGGAACCGAGAGTCTGGCTCTCTGCATCTCCAGCTCCAGTCCTCCCCTGGACTCGTACCACCTTAAGGAAGAAAGAACTTCCTTCATCGCGTGGTAGATGATGTTCTTCAGCTGGAGTTTGTCCTCATGGTTTGAGTGGGTGGTGGAGAGATAACGGAACTCTTCCATCAGTTTAAAGCACTTATCAACGTGCTCCGGGGACACAAAATCTTCCGCGACTTTAATGCAGCTGTGAAGATTAAAGACCTGGATACAAACAAAGCAGTGTCAGCTATTGCATAAAAAATCTTGCGCGTCGAGAACAAAATTACACTTTAATGCATGGCAAAAGTGAAACTTCAAATTAATGAAAGTTCACAAAAAATTGCAAGAAAAGTCTTTTAATTTTTTCACTTAACTGTAACATTCCATACATTGTTGCATTTTAGTAATCTGGACCAGGACAAAATAAGTCTGCCAACCACAAAAGCAGGTTTATAATAGACATCTACCTGATGTGGGGCTCCAGCAGGTATGAAGACGCTGTCCCCTTCACACTGCACAAGCGGGTAACCTTCAACACCATATTCCTCGCGAAGTCGACGACGCAAGTTTTGGTCCAAGTAGATTTGTTGATCGTGTATGGGATCGTGGTCTTCTGAGACGACGATTCCTTGTTCAGCTTTGACCTGCAAGTTACAAATGTAAACAATTATATTTGTTACTACACACACGGTTCTCAAATTTAGGCATGTAGAGTCACAGGAAAATTCAATCAAACTCAAAGATGCTTTATGTACTGTTACGCAGTTAACTGCAACAGTAACGACAGAAAACTGCTTCTAAGTCTAACAAACCTTTAAAATGAGCTTTCTAATCTTGTCAGTATCGGAAGCCTTGAAAATGTGCCACAAGGCGCCAGGCTTGTGAGTCTTTACTCTCTCAATCTGAGCATCATCTACGTCACCCTCCTTGATAATCTGAAAAGCGCAAAATTTTTTATTCTAAAAAAAGCAAGTGGCAGTACTTAGAGAGAAACCTAACTTACACGAGTTTGGACTAAAGCCTCAAGCGCTACTCTACTGAGTGGCCATCAGCAGCCACTCTTGAGAGCGGATCAAAACTTTTACTTGACATTTGTATAGAAATTCGGTACTCAGTCCCTCAAAACGGCGACTCAGAATTTACAGTAATTGTGAGTGGAGATTGGCACTCAAAATTGTTGAGTGGGGTTTTTGATCTAGACTTGAGTAACGAGTTGCAGTTTAAGTTTCGATTAGCACTTAGGTTAGGTTTTTGATCTCCACCCTGTTCGATAGTTCGATGTAACGCTGTAAGACGTTGAAGTGTTTCTTTTTAAAAAAAAACTCAAGTTATCAGCGATTGCTTTACCTTGAATAACTTTTCCTCCGTCCCACGAGGTTCATCCCGCGGGATTCCGACGTAGACCATCAAGTTACAAGCGTCAGATATATCAAGGTGAAGGTTGGTCGTACCTTGGGTCCAGCTGTCTTCACTGACCCAACCTAAACGACATCAAGACAACGCTTTAAAGTCGCCTGATACAATAAACTGCGGGAGGAAAATTAATTTTTGGTGGTTGCGGTTTTACAGGAAATATTTGGAAGAAATGAGTTTGGCGATTAGCTTAAAATGGCGCCTCATCACATCAGCTACTTTGTGTAACAAGGTTGTCTGGAGTAGGGTTGGAAGTAGTTGTACATTTTATGCATTCACAGGAAGCAGCATTATTACCCGGAACAATAGCCAACATCTTGCTAATTGAAAATAATAATTGCCAATTTCACGCCAATTCCTACCAGGTATTATTCACAAAAAGGTAAAAATAGTTGATAATAGAGATCAGTAAACGCCAAGCCAGCAACTACACAAAGGTCAGCTCGTACCGTATGCAATGTACATCTTGGGACCCAGGTCAGGGCGCACAAAGAAATCAGGCAACTGGGCGGCGATGTTGAAAATCCCTTCCCTGCCGGTGTATTGCGGTAGTGGAAGGGCTTGCATCAAGTCGGTGAACCTATCCGGCATCGTATCGATGAAGTCGTCTGCTGTCGGCCAGTCTTTCAACTTTAGAATCATCTTTTCGCCTGTCTTCTCATCTTCAAGACGGTCTACGACACAAAGTTATACTTGTTAAGCTTTAATGCTCATTTGGTTGGCTTCGTCACTCGGCTATAGTTTTGTGGGCGACCGCTTTCGACCGCGGTCGGCTATCGACAAAAATCTAAACGAGGTTTAGCTTTTTACTTACTTTCAATGCTCTCGAAGCCGCACCAGAAGTCTTTCAGCTGAGCGTTGGTGATGATTGAACCCTTTCTGCAGTTCACAAGCGCATTCCCGGTAGGTTCATCACCGTGTTGTTCGGTGAATTTCTCCGGCAGCCATAACTCTTGATTTAGGCTGCTTGATGCTCCTGATGCCATCACCGGCTAAAAATAACGAATGTTCGTCAACCACGTGACATGTGTGTGACATCTGTCAACCACGAGCCAGGTGCGGGCGCAATCGGCTTTGGTCACAGGTTAAGTTGACAGAAACAACGATGGCTATCATGTTTGGAATATTCCAGAAACTCATTTTATTGACATTAAGACGCGTTAAGACTTACCATTCCATAAAACCAATGCAGTTGAAAAGCGTCAATGTTCACTTTGCTTCGGCTGTCGGTCAATTGGAGGAGTTCGCCATTACACAGCCAGGACCTGGGTGCGTGTGAAGACGACGGCTGCAGGCCTGAACAAAAAGAATGCATCTTATTTAACTGGAAGGCCGAATTGATATAGCACTTTAATCATACGAAAGCAAAAAATGCTAGCAATTTACAACGTTCTTTTGCAACGTTAGCTATCAAATAGAATACATACCTGTATGACGCAAAGCTGGATTGCAATTGGTTACAGCAGTAACTTCCTTATTTTGCTTCGACTGATGTCTCTCGTCATTTCTATAATGAAAAAATTCAAAATTATAATCCAGATTACATTACTGTACCACAACCACCGAATTGAAACTGTTAATTGCATGAAACTGTTTCTTTACCCAGTGGTGATGCTTTTCGTGGACGGAGTGGAAGTTAGAATCGGGGTACCGGAACTCTTTCTCTGTTCGTGCAGAGCTATGCTGGCAAGCCAGTCTAATGGCGAGGCGGAACTCTCACAGTCGTAACTTTTAAACCTGTTACTGAAAACAAAATACAAAATGTCATTAGACTATTTACGGTGCAGTCTGCCATTTTTAAGAATCTAAGGCAGCCAATTAGTTAATAGGTAGTTTGATTGCAAATATGAGAAGTCACATTCGAACTTTCAAGTTCAACAAACAACATAAAAAGTTACCTGTCCCGAGTGGGGTTTCCAGACAAAGGTCTACTGATGTCCATTTTGTTGCTATTGGCCAAGTTGGGGACAGATTTGGCCGAACTGTTACAGTGATTTTTCAGCAGCGGTGTCGGGTCCGACGAACGAGGTGCAAGCAAAGACTGCGACAACTTAACACTCTTTTTGCAACGACACTGAGATTTGATGCTCCATTTTGCGCGTGCTTCGTGGGCCATTTCGCAAAGATCGAAAAGGCAGGTGCTGCCAATTTAACAACACACTTAATGAGCGTCTAGGCTATTTCACGAATTAATGAACTACTTCAATCAGTGTGGGACTTGCTTCACCAAGCAAACATCGGAAACATGACTATGTCTTCACTTTTGTCTATGGCGCTATGATATGACCCTTACCTGGGTATAATCTGTGTCGGTATCAGGTGAGATGGAAGATGGTGTTTTCCCTTCGTGCAACGCATCCAACGCCTGAGATTGTTCTTATCGACGTCATAGGCTTCAAGCTCTAAATTTAGATAGCGTGTTTATGGCTAAGTGTGGTATCGGGACTTGGTTATTCATTTTGTAAAGCATACCACCAACCAGACCAAAAAGCGTGTTGGCTAGAATTAAGTCTTGATTTCCTGGTTCTAGCGTTATATCTACCTTCTCTTGACATCCCCTGTCTGTTCTTGTAGCAGTCGGAACAAACACCGAAACCACACTTTTGACACACCCAGTGGAGGTTGAATAGGGTGGTCTCGCATGCGTCACACATCTCCCGCACACCTGCCACTGGACGTTTCCAGCTTACTTTGACTGAAATTGGAAAATGCAACCGATCAGAAATGATCCGATATGATATGCTCAATATTAATGTTAGTTACACTTAGATCTAAACTGTGTTTTGCTAAAACATAGGTGCTTGGCTGATGTAAAAAACAAAACGTCAATATTGTTTTAGTGGAATCTAATATTAATAAACCTGTTTCTTCCGCCTGGGCAATCGCTTCTCTTTCCTCCTGTACAAGTTCACAGAATTTGCCACCGATGTGTCTCATAATGTATTTGCAGGCTTCCAATTCCAGAGAAGGATGCTCTTCTCTATCCTTGGACTCTTTTTCTTCCTTTTGACACAGATCGGGAAGCCACAAGGAGAGATCACTGATGCGGCTGTCCTCCGGATCACAAAATCCAGCGGCTTGGAGTTGCCCATTGATAAAAGCAAGCCTGTTAACGTGTAACCAATCGATTAATAATTAATCAATTACATCAATTTGTAAACATTGTTTTACTAGAACTCTTCAAGTGTAATATTTTTACAGTAATTTATCAAAATTTAACAAATGCTGCAGATAATTCACATCACAATTCAAATATTGTCGTGTAATGACAGGAAACCATTGGGCTATTCAACTCACTTCCTAAATCCGTAAAAGCGGCAAAAGATAGCATTGTTTTCCTTTCGCTTTACGCTACGGCATTCCCGACATTTGGGAAGAGAAGCTCCATTGAAAGATGTAAGGATGGTGATTCCAGGAAGAGCTACACAAAATAGCAAGATGGAGCATATGCAAACAAACAAACAGTGGCAAACATACTAAGCTTATTACGCAAGGGGCTGCATTACGAAGTTTTTAAACAAAGCTAATACATTATGGAAGAAAAAAAAATGGAAAACTTATTAAGCGTACGTGACCTGGCAATTGGTGATGCAACCCGACATTAATCTGTAAGCAGATAGCACGTGCAAAGAACTCGTGAATTATTAATGTCAATACCAAAGCAATGGAATAATACCTGTAATTTCGTGGCAAGCTGCGTCTTGCATAAATGACTCACTCGTCCGTTTCAGTCTGGCTTGCTCTTTGCGGCAGAGTAACACAGACATAGGAAGCCCATCTAAATGAAAGCAAATCAATTTTTACAACGCAAAAAAGGAAGTTTTAAAAACATTGTATTTTCATGCAACAACTATTGATAAATTGAACAACAATAACGCTAACTAATAAACAATTGACTATAAGGTTATAACCATGTAATATATTACTTTGACCAAGAGGCATCTCTGGAGGTCCCCTCAGCTTCTTGCTACAGGACTTCTTTTTATTCTTCCTACCATCTGGACTCTCATTTCCATCGCCTTCACTTCCAATAGCTGTCTCCTCAGCGCTTGTCGATTTCGGTTGAAGCAACTGTCCTAGCAAATATTTCTTACTATTGGATATGACACAGTGACCACGCTTCTGTGATTTGGGTTTGGATGGTAGTTTTGCATCTTTATCTTTGGACTCTTCTTTTGGAAGGTCATCATGAGAGTCTGCTGCACTTGGAGTAGAGGGTGAAGAGATGCTCTGCTCAAGAGGATCGTGACTGGGGGAAGAATCGGACTTTCGAGACTTCTTCCCTTCCTTGTCTTTGTGTTTTCTCTTTTTCGGCTTGTTCGAATCTTTTTCTTTTCTCTCTTTATCTTGTTTACGATGCTTCTTCTTTGGTTTCTTAACAGGAGGAGCAAGAAGGTCATCGGATGCAGCTGCCTTATCTGTGTCTACAGGATTCTCACCTCCAGCTGACAAAAGGCCCATGTCAGTTAATGGAGAAACTTGCAGATCACTGGAGTTCTTCCTCTTAAAAGGTTTGGCGGCGGGTGATTTTGTCGCATCGTCAGATTCATCGGACATCCGCTTAAGCCACTCCTTCTTCATTTTTGGACAACTCGATGGCTTTGCAACAGGAGGATTACCATCACCAGATGGTGGTCTTACAGAGCTTTTGCTGGAAGTTGATCCCCATGAATAATCTGAAATGCTTGAAGCGTCGGAACCAGGGCTAACAGCCGTGTTACTGTTAGGAGTTTTTGGCTTCGACTCAACGTCTATTTTTAAAGACTTCACCAGATTTTTTGGCACATCGCTTTCATTTTTCCTTGAATTCATACTAAAGTCTGATGGTTTTTGCTGAACTTTGCAGCTAGGTGATGATGCCTGCTGATTAAGCAAAGAAGGATTTGGGGACTTGGCATTCCCATTCACTAGGTTGGCAATGGACATCGAAGGCATTTGATAATGGGAATAATTAATTGGGGTTCCGTTAGGAGAGGGAACCATAGTATTTGCGTGCACATCAGACTTTGAAACAGGTGGAACAAAGTTTGATATTTTAGGTGACTGTCTTTCATTGGTGTTGATCTTGTTTTTTGCATTTACATCATTTGCTGCAGATGGTTGTGGCTTCGCAGTGCTGAGATTTAAACCGTTTTCATTTTTCATCAGTGCATCCTTGAGTATATGCTTACTAGGAGCACCAGGATACTGGTTATTGATCTTTGATGTATCACCCCAACTCACATTGGAAGCTCTGATGCCAAAATAGCCAGCAGCGGCAAGTTCTCGCAGGTATGGATCTCTTGCAATATCGGGAGAAAAATTTTTCATAACATGAGGATTTATTTCTTTGTACATAGCTCCTCGGCTCACAGGAGGTTGAGTGAGTTCCTTGCAGACCTTCTTGAGAACTTCAGGTTGGGAGTTCGATTCGGCACTGGTTCGTTTTCTCACATCTTTGCTGCTTCCTTGTGTATGGGCTTCAGGGGGTTCAGTCTTTACATCCATAGCATTGCTGGGTTTAACTTCATAGCACTTGGGTGACAAATCCTTTTGTTCGACTTTCACTCGTGGTGCAGTTGTGGTAGGTTTCTGGTAAAGAACATGAGTTGGGGAGGAGGATACTTCAGTTGGTATACATTCTTTTCCCCCGTGCACTTCTGTTACTTTATAATGGCCACCATTGATAATCACGGAGTGGGTGGAGTTGTCTGTAGCAGATTTAGCGGTAGACATAATAGAAGGCCTTGGAAAGTGATAAAGACTGTTTAAAGAAGCCTGAGACAGAATCTTTGCTCTACTTCCATCAGCCATTAGGGGGCCCAATCTCTCTGGGCTAGGTGTACGGTTATAGGGCCTATGATTAATCGTGTCCCTTTCAGTGATGTACCTAATGTCACGATGACCTTCGCGGTAAGCTGCAGCCGGTGAACTCTTTACAACTACTCCTTTCTCTTTGTTATGGAAACCAGACTTCTGACTGACTTCACTCTTAGCTGATGTTGGAGAAGATCGTTGTTGGCTTGACGGACTGTATTTCAGAGAGTTTATGTTGAATACTGCCGCCTGTGTTGGAGTATGGGTAGTCACTGTCAGCTTTGAGGGCCCTCCACCTGAAGAGTGTTGAGGTCCAGGCATCATGTAGTTGTAGTATGGATTATTTGCTTGCGGTAAATGGTGGTGATATGGGTTAATGGTTGAAGAAGGCACAGTTGAAACCGCGTCCACTGGATGAGAAGTCGGATTTTGCCCACTAGTCTTTGTCAAAACCGTTTTGTGCTTTTCTTTACTGCCATCCAAGGACTTTGTCGCTTCGCTCAGCAGAGGTGGCTGCCAGATCTTACTGCTGCTGGCAACAGTTTGGCCAGGAGATGTTGTGTTGCCCTGTTGCTTTTGACGAACAACATCAGCTGTAGGATACACCCTTTGAGAGGGCTGGCTGGTTTGAGCAGGACTAATCCTCGACTCATGCCTTTCTTTTTCATTTAGTCCATTACTTTTTTGCATCGTCTCGTAACGAGCAGCGTTGAAAGCAATCATGGTAGCGGGATCAACCATTCCTAAAGCTGCGTGTGGCATGTTACCAGGCACATGAGGTTGCTCGTGAAACCAAGGATGTGATGAGGGTTTATCTGACCTAGAATGAGCAGCAATAGCTTGATCAACCATATGACTCTTCTCAGCAGCAATTTTATTTTGTTCTTCAACTTTTGCTTTCATCTGCTGAAAATATTAATTGTTTGTCAATTAAATAAAATTTTACACTGTAACAATAAACAAAACGTGGTTCACCTGTGTGCTAATTAGTTCTTGGATTATATTGAAACACAACTTACAGCTTTATATATTTCTTCTTTCCTCCTAGCATCTTCTTCCAACTCTTTGAACTTCCTTTTTTGCTCTTCCTCAAGTTGCCTTTTCTCCTCTTCTTGCCTCCTGAGGAGCTGATCTCGCTCTTTTATGATTAAATCACCACCATGCGGCACCATCCTATTTGGTGAGGGATTATGCTTCGCATAAGGGACGTCACTTCTATGAGGTGAAGATGTGGTGGCATGATCGACAGGATGTGAATAGGGATGAGAATGTGGAGTTGGATCTGGTGCAGACTCAAGTGGTGGTCGGCGTGGTGATGTACTCAATTTTGAGAGTTGAGAAACCTTTTTAGGCACAACAGGGTTAGGAGAATGAACAGCTTCGTGAATTTTTTCCTGTTTAAAATGTTCCGGATGTATTTTCCTGAAGATACATACAATACAATCAGAATAGGACTAAAAAGATTGTTTTATGCCAGCAGGAAAAAGTTATTTTGATGATTAAAGTTTCTAACCCTGCTTCTTTTCCAGGTGATGTTTGTGGTACTAGTTTAGGAGAAGCAGTGCCAGCAGGATCAGGCTGGTACAAAGCTGGATATGCGGGAAGCCCTTCTGGCATGTTTCTCCAAAACGTAGCCAATGCCTAAACACAACAAACCATTTTTAGCAAAATTGGAGAACAGTCTAGCAGTGCAACATATACTGTTGTTCAAACCACAGGGTTTTTACATGTTGTTGCTGAAGTTCTTTTTCCAAAAGCCAAGGAGCCATTAGCTGATGTGGTAAAGTTCGAGCTACAGCTTGTAACCTTGCCTGTGCTAGAGCTGTAGCATTGAGCCCACCAGGAGCCAGTGCCTGTCAACATAAATGGATTGAACTGAATTCAAAATCCAACTGCTATGTTTGTCTGAGTTCAAATGTAAACCAATCAATATTAAATTGAAGAATGTCGAATTTTATTGATTCTGACAACGAAAAAATACTTACAGGATTGCCATAGAATAACTGCAGCCCATATGGTGTGTTAAGGTATGGGTGTGTAAGAAAGGGTTGCTGTCCAGGCAGCTGTGTCAACTGTGGCTGTTGTTGCTGCTGCTGCTGCTGCTGTTGCTGTCTCAGAACCTGCATATTGGTTACTCATCTTGTTAAAATAAAGTCGACTTAACTATAGCTAAGTAAGGATCAACAGAAGATTGTATAACCTGCTGCTGGGCGGCTGTTTCCAGTAACACTCGTGAATGCTGACTCTGATGCATTGTAGTTCTTGTGTTTATGTCTTCACTCTTTGCAGCACTACCTGTAATTGTAAAAATTCTTTGGTTATTTTCCTAAACACTGTATTTGGATGAAATAACGAAAAATAGGACATGTATGAGAAACTATATTTTACTTCTATTGAAAGCAGATCAGTCATACGACGCATTACCCGATTTGCATTGTCATTACAATGGTGTTAGAAATTGGAAACTCTTCCGGCTTAAATCTTATATATACAGAGTTTTGTGTATAGTTTATTAGCTTAAATTGAACCTTCTACTACAAAAGGCAAAACACCGTTTAAGATTCTCAGAACCAAACGACCCTTCGATATCAAATTGACATAAACATCAGAGCAGCAGCTGAAACCTTCAGGCGAAATAGCTAGTATGACAACGTGTCCCTGAAATATTATCCGACCATTGTTAGGTAGATCTTAGGTCTTACAACGAAAAGCATTACCGCTTCTTCCTATATTAGATGTGTCGTCTGCTATCTCTATTATTGTATTTGCCTAGTATAACTTTATCCTTTTTATGGTGGTAACATCATATCCACGTTTATATTATTAAGTGCGTCCTGGCTGTGTGTTTAGGCATTTCTAAATCTGGCCTTACAAGGTTGATGCTGTTGTAAAATTATTTGTTGACACACAAGCTACATATCTTAACAAGTCTAAGTCCTGACATATTGCAAGTTAAATCTTCTCAACACTGCGTGAGATTAATTTGGCAGCTCGTATCATCACAATCGGCTCTTCAATATGAGCTGCTGCAGCTTACACTCGCTTTGGTTAATTACAACCTTGGTGCAAATTATTATCCAGCAAAAGCGAATGTCATTGGTTGGACCTAAGATTACAGTATGAAAAGGTCCACTGAAATATCTTGTTTTTCTTCTGTATAGCCTACTAGTTCAGCAAAGGGTAGTCCAAAACAGCTACATTATAACCAGTGATTCAGTAATTATTAAAGCCATTTGTTATTCAAATTTACAAGCATTTACCAGAGAGGTCGGTACCAAGGTTTCCTCGAAAATTTTACAACTGCAATCGCACCATGTACTCTTTGTTTTCTTGGCGACTACCCAGATAAGCTAGTCATAATTAAATAGGACATGATATTCAGAAATACACTAACGGTGCTAACGAATACCATGTCTGGTCCTAAGTTAGATCATGATCCCCCATGCTACCATACAATTGCCAAGACCTAATTTTCGGGCCACTACCGCTAATTAAACAGATATATTAGACCATGTTGTATAAGCAATGTAAAATGCGATCTCTACACGAAGACAGGCTACTTTCCGCACTGTAGTCTGCATATTACTGGTTTTAGCAATTCAATTTACGGTAAAAATCCCATTAATAATTTACAGCTACGTAAAGCTGAATGTCAATTACATCTGGTGTACAGACACGTAACGTTGAATTCGGCTAATTAGACAAAATAATTAAACTTCGCTCGAAAATGAAAGTTTGTTCGCAGCTTCAAAAAGTATTTTCTGTACTCGAAAGTTCTTCTATCGATTTATCTTTGGTGAGAAAATTTTTAAACATAAATTCTGAAACAAGATTTCGATTAGGTCAAGACAATTGCTGTTACGGCTGTTTGAAGAAGCCTGAACGTTGGTAGCATTATTTGCACCATTATTATCGTCACGCTGAAACGTATCGGGAGCTTGTTTCCCGATATATCAGATACTTGCTAGCATACATATACGGATGTGTAATACACACCAGAAACCGTTCGCCACGCCATTCCGATACACCTACTGATAAACAAAGCTAGGATGCAAAACAAGCGCAACGTGCTTTGCGTATCTTTGATACGATAACGAAACAGGAATGCACTGGTCTCAACTCCTTACTCCGCACTAGATGATTGGTCCCAGCAAAATATGTTTGGCCAACAGGCCCAGTCATTGTACACCAACAATAGGCAAACAAACCATTAGCTGTCAACAAGTGACATAAGGTTTGCACTAAATCGTGATGCAATGCCATAGTGACCTTATTGTCAACGCCCTTATGCTCACAATACGTGCGCATGTACCTCGGCAACAGTATCAAAATCGGCCGAAAACTCGACGCTCCATCATGGCGTGTCTAACAAATTTTTCTTGATCCAATTATCATCGGTAATTATTAAAACTTCAGTTCTCGAAATGGTTTTTAACGCAACGGCATTCCTCTAATGAAGCAAATCACATCTGTTTTGTTCACATAGTGGAAATTGTACACAATTAACTTCAACAAAAAACAAAATCTCCCGACCCCAATACATTAACCCTAATAGCAGTACTGTTGGGGTCGTAACATCGATAACTACATTCTAACTTTTTTCAGGTGACTTGCGCTTGGACGGTTAAGAAAAACTTAGTTATATTATTAATCTCACGACCTTCCCCTCCCACTTGAGCGTAAGAGTCCTAATAGATATCAAGTAATTTTGTTAAGATTAATAACGCTGTGCAGGGTTGTGGCGGCTGAACTTAATTTAGTTGATCTGCTTACTGATTTGCACAATTTTAAGTGTAGTACATGACTAGACTAACGCTTGCTTTATTAACTGTGGCGATGCTGATATTAAACATTACCTATTTAGGGTTTTCCTATACTACGGTAACTTCAATTTGTGCATTAACGTGTTTGCGTTGTTAAAGTCCAGAACCCTGACCTAAATTAACAAGGCAACCTAACAGTATAGCGTATTGTACAACAAAGTTTAACAGCGATTCTGGAGACGACTGCTTTTTTTACCGCGGCAGCTAAAGCGCTTAAACGGCGGCTTTGTTATTTATTGGCGGCGAAATCGTGGCGTAACTCATTACAGGTTTTCTAAAACCAAAACTGGTGCAAAAGTACCAAAGTAACGGTCCACCTAACAAAAATAAGCGCATGAAATATTGTCGCAGTCCACGATTTCTCAACACGATCTAGCACAGTTGCGATTAATTCGAGGCAAAACTAGCTGCCTGAACTTTTTCAAACGAGCCACGCCATGTTGATCAATGATGACGGTATGAGTAAAATCAACCTACATTATGCTGACAAAAAGTACCGACATTTGACATTACCACGAAAATACCAGGACGGCAATTATAGCACAAATTCAACCGAGAAACCAGGCGAACATTACAAGCGCAACTTAACACGGAACTTAATTAGCGGCTGGAGGCTTAATTCTAGGTAATGAAGCGCCCGTCTGCCTAATACAGCCATCGAATGGTGTGGCAACTTGTGAAACCTCGAACAGGTAAACAAGACAATTACTTTTGCCGCTGCTGACGACCGGTCATTGAACATCCAGCTTACGCAAGCTACTTTTAGAATGCATATCGTAGTCAATCATTGAATAGCACGTCCTATACCTTCCTGGTTAGGTCACTTGAGTACCAAGCATATATGTTTAGTTGTTTACTCCGACCAGACGCAAGTGTGCTGACACAACTTCGCAGGAAATAACTCAGTAACCTAATGTTGCTCTCTGTAGCAAGGATGTGTACGTGGCAACATCTCAACAAATGTGCGGAGTTGAAGCACTTACCAATTACATCGGAAAAAAGCGCGTCTGTTTGCTGAGCGTCTAATGCCTCTTTCCAGGGCGTCACTTCGACCTTGGGTCGTGCGGTTCATTTTTCGCTTATCAAGATTGATGATTATCACTGAACACTAACTTGTGTATTGCCCAGGGGCGATACGATGCGCAGTAATTAATCCGAGGAAAAGTGGCGCAAATCTGTTGAAACCATTCCATCGCCGAATGCGTCATTGAGTAGATTAAATGTCGCGCACATAAAAGCCTTTTGGCGATCAACGCTACACAGTTATTACGAGTTTGATACTAGCCATGTTACCATGTATTGATTAAGTTGGCGATTTTCCACCTGATGAGAAGGGCAATGCTGTTAATTATGATACGCAACCCAAATCCAGCTATAATCCAGCAAGAGTATCATCTGGTTGCCTTTAAACCACGAGTTATGTTCGACAGCAAAAAGTAATCAGCAACTGGTAGATAGAGCTGAGCGGTCGCCTTTGGCTACACGGGTTTAAAAAAATTCAAAGCCAGAAATCTTGCGAAAATACCAATAACAAAATAATAAAGTTTGGGACACTTCATTTTATAGCCTCCAGCAATGAGCACTGCTCTATTTGTAGATGTTATCAGTTCAGCGTCCAGGCCATACTAAAACTGTGAGCTGGCAATGAGTGAACGCCGGATATAATGTCTAGCTAGGTTATGTCCTGAAATGCTACTAAACGCTAGTGTTTTGTAATCTGACTTGTTTCCTATATACTTCCTCATACCAGCATACAATTGAGTAGGTATACCGTGACATTTCGTAGCTTGATATAATTGAAAACAACTATAGCTTACGACAGCATCTATTTCGGTCTTTCAATATGGCTCGCCCTTTTAAATAAGTCCCACTAATGTTCGGCCTATTTACGGACCAACGCCGTTTCGCTTCGTCTAGCCACAATTCCCAAATGTCCACACGGCGCTGATGCATGGAGCTGTAATGCTCTACCCACTCTCCTAGGTTTTATTACATCCCTTTTTCGTCGTTTGATGTAATCCGATACATCGGGCGGCACTCACGGCGCAATCAACCAATTAGGCGCTAACAATAGACGGCGAACGAGACGACACAGCGTTGGGTGTTTGAAAGTCGGATCAATAAAAACAAAGAGCGTACACGTACGGCCTGCGTTGCAAACAGCGTCATTTGTTTGTTTTACAAATAACCCCGTCAGAGGAGCACACACACACAACGTACACAAAATAATTGACATAAACTAGTAAGTTGGAATGCGTCTAGTTTAAACTGAACTTTAGCGATTTCCTTCTGCGTTAAAAGTTCTTGAAAAGTAAGCAGCTCATGACCCCAACATTTCTGTACACATGCAATCTACATTCCAATCATTTGATAAAATTTTCTTTGGAACAGTTCAACTGTATTTTAGATCCTTTGTAAACTACGTTTTGGGTCTCAACCGACTCAACGGACTGCTGTGCTGAATATTTCATGTCGGACATTATTTATCATCAAATCAGACCTTTACAAGGTATGCCTGAAGAGAAAATACCCTCGCCCGGTCCTGTGTAAACACAAGCATCTTTCTGCCTTAGAGCAACCGGCTGACAAACAGCTAACGCCCCTGTGCCTCTATTCACAAGGAAAACATGACGTTATTGCGGTTAATGTTTAATTCCAGAGACTTCGTCAAAACTTAGGCTGCGCGCCTAATCTATTTACAGAAATCTTTCGAGGTCGGTTGCTTTAGTTTTTTTTGTTTTCTCTGTGTGGTCAATACAGGGTTGAACCCACTAGCTCTACAGAAATTCAATGAAGCGAAAATTCGATGAACTAAACAACCGTTACCATAACGGTATTTCATCATTTCTAACCCATCGCTGACTCACACATAACGCTCAGTCAATCGGTACAATACCAGCGATTCAGTCGGTAAATATTTTGGAACAAACCAAGCAAATGCGTACTGGTAACAACTGCTGGCGTAAGCTTACAATCGGATTTTACATCTAAATTATGTTCATCCCTTTAATGAATTTATTACGATACTTTGGACAGATTCAGATCATTAACGCGATGCCAGTCATATGCAAAAACTCGTAAAGCTGCCTCGTCATAAAAATATAGATCAAAGTAAAACCTGGTTGGCCTATCGACGTCAGCAGGTCGTTATTATTAGATCACCATGCACACGACGACGAAAACAAAGAAATGATTTGAGAGAAATCCCTTTTTTCTTTTTCTTTCGACCACGTGTTTGTAGAAACGAAGGAGTTTGGGTGTTTCGGAGGTTAGAGAAAGCAAAGCCGAATTAAAATACCAGTGGTTGGCGAAATACGAGAAGTGGATTAGGCGAAATAAATAGCTGTGGTCCGAAAAAAAACGCGAAGGCACACAAACACAGGATATCACGCATTGCTCGGTCACGTCAGAGACATTAAAAACGATTTCACACGAAGTATGATTAAGCATGGGCTACGCAGACTTCGGCATCCACGCAGTTGTGCTGCGCAAATAACATCATTCGGGCCAAGAGAGAACAAACACATGAAAATTTCAGGTCCGACCGTACGACAAAAAAGGTTGTGTTATCAAACCAGTTGAACGGAACTCAACAAGAGACATTCGACACGGCTATGACCTTGAGGTATGTCGCTGGAGGCAGGTTAGCAAGTATGACGAAACCGCTAATCGAATTGATCAACAAACACTAACATCCAAGCACTTCCACTAATTAAAAAAGTTACTTTCATGGTTTCTTTCTAACCGCAGTGACGCCAATATCCCCCCGACGCAAAACGCCGTTCAAATGGTTTTCCTCAGACTAAAAATACTATAAAATTTGTCGTGAGGAATATTCTCGTGCACTTAACATAGCAAAGATATCTCCAGTTTCTATTTCTTACATGCCTATGCGGTCATTAGAACAATACTTCAGTTTTCCAGCGACTCGACCGAATCGGTAAAAGCCATAATATGGTTGAGTGACTTGCACTTTTAAGCTTAGTAAGTATATCCTTGGCGACCTCTTTTATAGTTGCACTCATTTGACGACGTACCAAATACACAAGCAGTAAAATGACGTAACAAAACCATTGCCCTCATGTAAAACGGAAACCGTTTGAACACTGACAAACGCTTTTTACAAAGCATAAACTTTCTAATGGTGATTTAAATGACGTCATAAACACGTCATCGATTATTTGGTTACGCAGCGCTTAGCGTTATAAAAACTGACTCATTGCGGTTGTGAATTGAATGGGCGCACGTTATAAATGGTACGCTTCAATTTTCCTGGAAGCCTGATTGTATGCACATGAAACATGAATGTGTTTGACTACACAGCAAGAATACCTTGCATTGCTGGTTCAAACGCTGACTGATGTACGTACATAAGTCGAAAGGCCAATGTTTACCGGCGCACCAAATATGGCGATTTTACTAGCTTGCAGATAACAACTCGGCCATCCAGTACTGATAACACCCTTCTTGCAGGTCATTATGTTACCGCTATCACAACCAGCTGTCTGGATGTCAAAAGGCGAAAGGCTTTTTTTCAGCCTTAAGCTAATAGCGGCTGGCCAAGAGGGAATTGCTCCACGCCGTGTAAAGTGGATTAATTTAAGCCATATATAAGCCAAGAAAAGCAGGTTAAATGCAAATGAAAGAAGGAAATTTCAATATACGAGTCTTCTCCTGCTAATGACTGGATAGACGTACGAACGTGTTTCAACACTATCATGAAAGATTGATAAGGGTGGAATCTATTCTGACTGCTGAAAGCCGTTATTTATTTTTCAATTTGGGTAACGTTGCCGAGAGCACTGTGGGAATTAGCCGAATGTCGCAACACTCAAGGTGCGTCACCAATCCCTTTAACTACATTGACGTCAAAAATACCTCCCAGTTATCGAAAACTTTGGGCAACAATATTTAAAACGTTCTTCGCTCATTTCGTGAACAAATAATAGGTTACCAATTTAAGATAACATCCTTTCCTTTAAAGGAAAAGGCGCGTAGTAATTAGACAGTTAATTTGCGCAGCGAAAGGGAAAAGTAGATTTTCTCAATCGTTTCAGATCATACTATCGCCTTACCTTATCATCAAAGTTAACAGACCGAGGCTATGTCGAATATTGCACACCCCTACTTAATAGGGGAGTAGTAATAAGACCGTCTAGTCCCTGCAGTTTACATATTCGACGCATGAATTCATTCGAAAGCGAGCTATTTACGGATGAAATGCTCAACAGGCCATAAATAACTCGTCACGGAAAACTATCCAGAACGTGATGCAATGCAGCAAAATGAACTGAAAAATGCCAAGTGATATGGTCAAAAATACAGCATCCGGGTAACTATATGAGTTCACTACCGTCTTGTAACCTCACGCTACATTCTCATTCAGTAATACTTTCAAAGACGGAAGTATCTGCTGTCTACGTTCAAGCTGATATCACCTGGCCGAAGTGTTTATTGTCAACATGCTGTGATGACATACACACGACAAAACAAACGGTTATAATTGTACCTAAAATGGCTTTTACCTAAATAGTACATGAGCAGTGGGCGTCAAGTACAAACAGAAGTCGTTGGAATTGACTTCTTTGCGCTAGGCGCTATGTTGTGGTGATATGAGTCAGAAACAACAGCAAACCCGCAAACGAAATGACTACTTTGAGCAACTCGCCCATACTTCGTCAGATCTGTTGTGAAATTCCCCTTTGCGTATATATGGTGTCGTAATGCAACACAAAGCGCCTCCGCAGCTATCCGAACTGACTCAGTCAAAGCAAAACATACCTTCTGCGGTATTCCAGTGGTGCGTAAACTGACTCTTAACCCTTTCTCTTTCGTCATCGTTTGTTGACGTTTATTGATCTGGGCGATATTTCTAAACATAACCCGATATTATTTTGAGAGCCGAGCGCTCCTAACTAAAGCCGGAGTGCGTAATAACGACACCCAGGACAATAGACCAAGGCTGTTCTAGCTGGCCCGTCAAAAGCCCTCGACGCTCGCACTCAAAGCTCACACAAAAAGAAAATGAAACGAGGGACCTATAATAGCTGCGGCGAGGCAAAGTGGTACTCTTCCAACGAACAAATAAAGTAGCCAATCACATGAGCTACGGCAGTGCCATCGTTGTTCAAACACGAGGCGCTGAGTGCGACCCGAACAAACTACAATTTTCTCGCCTACATAAATTGGCCTTTCACGGCATTTCCTCGATTCCTGTTCATCTTCTTCGGGAAAACACCAAGACACGTGTTTCTAATGATAACAAAATAACTGTTGATTGGAAATTTCCGACCTTCCCTGCAAGAAACTAAAACAAAACATGTCATCGATGCTAATTAAATTATGTTGCAATCATTTGGAAAGAAGTCGCAAAGCTGGTTTTTGCGCCGAAGATCATTCAAGGTGCACTTCTAATTCACTTGATTTATTAATTCACTCTTGGCACACTGGTCATTAAATCTGATTTTCTTCTCAGAAGACGAAGAATATTGGGAAGGAGACAGGACACAGAACAAATTTTTCTGCGGCTACTTTGGATACAAATAGCCGACTTTCGCGACCTTTGCTCGTTTCTCATAAGCGCTGACGAACGTTGTACCTTGGCTTGTATTTCCTTCACATGACGCCCATTGAATGTCTCGGCCAGAATTAAACTTAGCTGGAAACTAGTCCATACATGCGCTGGTATCAAAAATATTCAGTAAGCACTATCTGTACAAGGACTTGGTGTGCTTTCAAACCAGAACATACGAGTTCAAGTTCTGCTGACTTTCCTCAATTGCAACACTGTACCGAGAGAACCCAGTAAGATTGTAATAAAGCGGATTTGGAGGGGAAAATACGTCACGGCGAATCCGAAAAAACAAGCCATTCCTGCAGCTAAGCGGCTTACTGGTTCGTTGAATTACCTAATTGGCGGCGCGCAGGTCAAAGCAAAACGAAAAGACCCAGCTACTGGACCTTGAAAAACTCAGTAAACTGCTGACAGACAAGAATTTGATACGGCAAAGTCTGCACTTTATTGGAAAAACACGTGGCAGAAAAAAGTATGAGCAAAGATTTATTTGGCTCAAGGCTAAATTCGACAAATTGGTTGAAGCTATACTCGAAATATAACATTACTTATCGTGGCTTACTTTTTGTTCTGAGCTAAATATGTTTGCCCTTCGGCATACCAGACTCACAACCTCCGCTATTCTGCTATCAACCAATTATCTCTTTCTGAAAACTTAAACCGACAGTTAAATAGCAGTGTTAGATGTATATTTTTCTGAAGCATAATTAGTGCCTGACGCAAGAATGATGTTATTCTAATGCCGCTGGATGTTCAAGATATTTGCTGGCACAGTGGTACGGCCTTAATTGCTATCAAAATCCGTTCAATTAAAGCGACAACGTAACTTTGGTGCAGCTCCATTTTGCATTTCACGGCTGTCAGACGAAAATATCACGAGCTAATGAACTTCGTCCCTTAATGCTTGGTTGTTCGGCTCTATAGAGGCAAAAAACACTTAAGCCCTCAAGATCAATAGTTGAAACAGCGACCGCAATTCAACGCGGCACAGCGGACCTCCAAGCCAAGAGTACATGATACTAATTCTCTCTTTGCTAAAAGGGTTTTTCTCTTTTAAACCCCGCTGCACACACACATCTCAGGGCGACGTGAGTTCGATTTACGACTTTCGAAAGACATTATGACGTCAATGGCCACCTTCAAAATCGTCCACGAAGCGAAAATAAACAAAGGTCCGAGCGCCGCTAAAACGTTAAAATCGGCGTCTGTTAAGATTTACAAATTTCTGCTTGGCCCGCGAACGAGCGCAGAAGCTCGTATTTTCACGACGGCAGAGCCTTAAGCAATTAAAATGTCGAGGGTGTGTACAGCACAGGACAAATTCGCAATTTGGACGCCAAGTGAAATATGAAGCCGGTTTGCTTTTGGAACGTGGCCATAAAGGAACTATATTGGACATGAGAAAAATGTCAAGGTTGGTTTGCTGCTTTCAGGCCAGGACGATTGTAAAAACGTTTCTACGGGCAACGAGAGCACCCAATTTCGGCTGAATCGCATAATAGCCCGAGCTCGTTATGGGCATATTAAAGTAACGATTTGCTGTCGGATGAATAGGTTATAAAGATAGGACCAACGCCCGTTGAAGAAAATCGAGGTTACAACGATCTATTGATATCGATCTATCGATTAATTGATTGATAGATAGCAAAAAGCACCATATATATGTACAGCATAATATAAAAAATATTATATGTGCCGTGTACAGTTACATAACACTACTATATTTTACTCAGGTCAGGTAAGGTCAAAGATCGACGTATTCAATGAAATGAAATTGGCTAACTTTACAGGTTTTACACAAGAAATCACGAACCATGACGAAGTGCTGATAAAGATTCCCCTGAGATTCTGGGGAGACTTTTGTTTTCATGACGTTGTATTTCTACTTCACGTGAAAGCCAAAATTTTCGTTTAACAGTTAAAACTGATATAGAAAAGTCTTCCATAGAGTGCCAGTTAATTTAACCACCTGTTATATGCCACAGCGAAAACGCGATTGATTTTAACAAATGATGGAAAAAAGGCCGAAAACATGTTTGTTTGGAAGGGTATTACCTGCTAACATTGATTGGGAAATGCTAGAAATATTCTAGATCGGAACTCAATCAATACCGTATCTGATCGAAATCCAACACGGTTTAAAAATAAAACATGAGACACGGTTAATGACGAACAAGTCTGAGGGCAAACGAAGAACCAAAACAAGCGGCATCGACACAATAATCTAAATACAGACCATGTGCTGATTTGACACACATCAACTGATCATACGACACACGTTCTCTATCACATGATTGCTTAGAAAGGTTGCTTCGGGCCAAAACCAACAACTGATTAAGAAGGTTCACAACAAGACAAGTTTAACCAGCAGCTTTCAAGAGATTACACCAACTTTACCAGTCTGTAAACATGGGTTTCCTGGAAAGCTTCTAACATAAGTACGCTCTGTTTCAGTTGCTACATGAAATACACGTTTAGAAACGCTGACAAAGGCAAGCCATGGGAATTGTACAGCGTTTGTAAGCAATAACTAACAAACCGGTTTGAAACGTTACAAATTGATCTCTGTAACCTAATATGGCCAAACACCAGGTCAACTTCCTTTGGGCTCAATGAAATGCAAGTTACCAGTAACGGTAAACTACTGACCCACTACAACTTTTATTCGTTGTTATATTACCAGTAACATATTAATTAATTTCATCTGACCTGACATATTTAATAATAGTATGACAAACTTTCCTATATAGTTATTTTCAACGTGAAGTGCTACAAGAAAAGTCATGTACTACCATAAGTCGCCCTGGGGGTTTCAATGTTCCGCGAAGAGTTGTAAGAATGTGGCTAAAATTGTATCTAGCGCTCGCAACAACTCTTTCTTTTATTTGACGCATCATACACGTCACTTTTGTCAAACTGACTGTGGAACGACTTCCTTTTGGAATGCGCTTATCAAGCCGCCATGCTGTCTGGCTACATCGAGCGGAAGTTGCTCTAGGTCGCCGAAAAACGAAGCGTCGGGATCAGCGGACGTGTTCAAATTAACCGAAGGGTTTTTGTTCGACAACGTCCCGCATAACATTTGACTTACCAAGGCAACGCACCGATAGTGACAAAACCAGCAATCTGACATCACCTCCTGTTTGCTCTACAAGGCTCAATTCCTAAAACGTTTTGGTAATTCTTCCAAGTTCCAGCATAGAGAACAATAAGCATTACACAATACCGTCTGTGTTTAACTGAGGCGGCATAAATTCAAAATATCAAATAGCATCGGCAGACACACAGCCTGTTTTAACTGCCTTAACAGTATAAAGGTACGGCGCGTTTAAGATCTAAATTTAAATTTACTCATATAGAATGCTTAGTATATTTTAACTCATTAAACATTACAACATTCCTGACTCAAGTTAAATAAAATGTAGTTAATAAATGACCGAGGTCCGTGACATCACCGGCGTAAGACTCACGGTTCTTTGTTTTCCTAGTGTAAAAGCTTGCAAATTATAATGGATGACTTTCCACCAACCGTTTTTGCAAGCTTTTAAACAAGATGCTAAGCAGGTAACTATACTGCGGCGATAAGCCACATAATTCCCAGGACTTAAAGCTTAAAACAAAGCCCTGTACACATGAACCGTAACCAACGAACTGAGCCCGAAAGAAGGTGATCTTGTAAGGCGCCGGCTAAAACAGAAGGATAATTTGCAGCGAAACGGGCTGTCTGGGGAGGAACTTACGTCGTAATTTCCTGTTTCAGCAACCGCTGCTATATGTGACGCATTCTATATTTACAAGAGCGTTGAAAGGGTTACAAATGCGGACGAGCAAATACGGTACTATGTGCGTAAACACCCCTATAAGCATTAGTCACTCTGACACGACACGTATACGCAAGAAAATGGCACAAATGAGCTAGGCACACGATTTTCGAAAGGCTGCCACTACTTCACTGGGAAAATCGTGCGTTCAAACACTTTTTTGTTAATCTAACTTAAATGTTATAACATATACCTATACCTAAAATTACTTTCTATTCTAAATCTAATTCCAATTAAACCTTAAATAATTAAAATGAAGATTTTGCATTCTCCAAACCTCACCAGCTATCTTTAACAACAGATTGCGTGGCCTACTTATGATGAAATAGTAGCTCTCTTCTAAAAATGCCATCGGTAGACCTCCACAATAGCGTTTACCACAAATGATAAAAGGGTTATAGGGACACTTAGTTTAAAAGGCGTGTGTGTTTGTTTCTGAATTAAGTTGTGAAATGCAAAATTTTAGTGCACTGTTTCCAAATGTAAAAAATTGAAGTATGCGGACATCTACGTACAAGATTTGATAAGTTCATTTAATGTTCATAATTTTTGCGGTCGTGTGGTTTAACACTATGTAGTTTTTGCTATATGGCACAACTAAGGAACACTACAACAAATCCTTTTCCATATCGTTACAGACTTCTTGACCTTTCACAGTCACGCACTATCGCACTTCTTCTGTCTGCACAAACCTATTCGCATTTCCTATCATATCGCACTTAGCAATACAATAATATGTATTGTTTATAAACATTACGACGTTATAATGACCATTAAACCTTAATAAACTGTTAGCTTAGTAGTGAATTTAAAAACTCCCAGGTTTTACATAAGTTACCACAGCTGAGCAAAATATCGAAACAATGAAAAAACACAATGAACAGATGTCCTTCTAATTTATGCCCAAAAATTCATCATGACATGTACAGATTAACAGACCTCCCCCCCCCCCACCGAATACATTCCACGGGTCCAACTTTGGGAACTACCGTTTTGGAGTAAAGCGCCTAAAGGACAATTTATAAATTCAGCGTTTCAATCAAGACGACCTCATGGGTACAAATTAGCGGACACATCATTTTAAGACGCCATAATTTACATCGTTATCGGAAACTCCCACAGCGCACGTTTATGAATCGAATGAGATAAAAATAAACGAAAATGATACAGTTCGCGGAACTTAGCCCACTTATCGTGGTGATGTAAATACATGCAGGTTGCTACCAATAAACTAACATATTGACAAAAATCATTCATAATAAGAATGCAATTAACAGTTTTCAAGCACCGTTTGCATAAAACCGTTATCAAGTGTGGCGTTATGAAAACGCCCACACCCGTGAGATATGAGCAAGCAGAAAGTAGGGATTTTCCTTAATGAGCCATTAGCTTATCACGATTCCAAACAGATGTTAATAAACAACAGTTCAAGTTTTGAATAAAGCGGACGAATTACTGTAAGACTTCTTCTATGAAAAGTGGCATAATTGTCAAGATGTTTCTTCCGGGAAGTTAACAACAAGTGCACGATAACGCGACGATCGATTGTTTATAACAGAACAATTACCTCGAAATGTCATCTGTTTCATCTTCTATGTTATGATGCCATGACATAAAGGCTTTTTATTGCAACGGGGGAGATTGCAAAAGAAGTACAGTAATTAAAACATGGACCTTTCTCCGAAGTTGCAATAACCCTTATTACGCCAGCAATTTCTGTCGAAGGCAGTTACATAAACCCATTAGTAACAAAACGTAAATGCTACTTGCGACGTCGTATTACATCATGCTCAAACGCTTCCATCTCATCTGCAGAAAACCATTGTTCTGTGAACTGCTACACAATCTTGCTTGTTTATGTACCACATCGATGTGTTTATAAATATACACTGGCTTCTAGATCTACTCTACATTTACAATACAAGAATAAGTCTATTACAGTTAACTGGCAAACTGTCAACGTAATGGCTCCGAGCTGTCATCGATTCAGTACGTACAAAGAACTCGCATATACAAACCTCACATCTGACACGGGCGCTAATAAGTGATAACTAATCTTATAGTGTGAGCAATCCTTCATTCTTTGAGGTAACCCTCAGTGTTTGATGGTGCGATAAACATAAAATTAGTTCATAAGTTCTAGGCTTGTCTATCACAGTGACGCCCTACGACGTGCAACAAAGAGCACCAGCTATTTTCATACACCGCGGGAAGGTTACCAAAACCTATGATGGGATTTGGTCGTGATTGGTCTGTATATGCGCGAGAATGACGCATTTGTGTAAGTCATAAATTAAATTGTGACGTGTTTGCGAATCGGCAGGGGAAACGTGAAGAAGTTATTTGGCACGGTGCCGGATAAGGCGTATCATAAGTCACGAGCCTGAACATACTTCCTGACTAGCTCAGGCCAAAAAAAAGTGAACGCATATGCCCATTACACACACAGCGCTGCTGCACGTTTGCAAGGACCGATGATGTCATGGTTTCGCTGACCGTAGTCAGCTTTTCTGATCGCTGCCAGTGGCGAGGCTTCAATCGCATTAGATAAACAATAGGTTGTTACGCGGTATGAAGAAAATTTAGTTCAACGGTGATTCAACCCACGTTTTTGCCTGTTTTAAGTCACGTTGTTTACAACGGGTTTGCATAAACACAACAAAGCGTATGCTATGTCAGTACAGAACGTACGCAGGTAAGATAAGTCCCAAGTCCGAAAACAAGTCGACTTGGTGCTTATGTTCTGCAACCGGTAGCCCAGGGTAAGATAAAACTTGCTTAAATGTGTGAGTCAGTGTTTGTGAAACGTCCCTGGGCATTGGACATATCTTTTTACGCTGACTTTAAACAATGACCCAGATACATTGTCTCCTCGTTCCCAGACATTCTTGGACACGTTTGCTGATTCATTAAAGCGCGACTTAAGTTAGCGACGCATCGGTTCTACGATCGATGCGATATTGATTGGGAAACCGAGAGCAATTCTGACATAATTATCGGACACAACGAATCGTCCTTCGGCGTTCGCCGTTCTCTTTTCGAAATAGAAGTTCATGAATAATGCATGGTTGAGGAGACCGACTTTTAATAAAACAAGGAGCCGTTGTCAGAGCGAGACTTTTTTCTTTAAAATTTTTGAATTTCATTTCCTGGCGGATGCATTACGGTTTGGGTGGAACCAGTGCTTTCGCGTGCATGACTCATTGCAGAGGCATCGCCGTAATCGAGTCCCTTTTAAGGTTTCTTGGAGTAATTTACTGCGCGGTTTGGCTGTCTTGATCGACAGCGATGTAACGTTGTATTTGGCTAAAGCCTTGTAATCCCGACGGTCTAGATTTTAGAAGATGTAAAAGGCGTGCTAATAAGGCTAAGCCTAAACAACAATAAGAAAAGCAAAATGTGCCTGAGGGTTTTGCACTATGACGATTGTCTAGTGTGTGTCTACGGTAAAATTTTTAATATATTTATTTGCCTCGACACTAAGCAAATTTAAAATAACGCAAATTCGAGGACATCCTTTGTAGTGAACTTTGTACAGGCGTCAGCGATTAACTCGGCATCTTTTCTTACAAAACAAACAGGGACAAAGGCACTGAGTCTATACGAAAACAAGCCCTATATAGCAATGGCGTAACTCTCAAATCAACAATGCTAAAACTTCTAGAAATTCGTAACCCGATCCGTAAACTCTTTCGTCAAAGAGCCTTGGGAACGCTAGGATTAGCAACTTTACAACGGAACAACGGCTAAGTGAGATATACTTTCGCAACAAAATTTACGAGCTGGCCAGAACGCATTCCAGCGCAATAGAAGAAAAAATAATAACAAAATTCATGTAATTTCTTAAATTCACTGAAAACTAGAAAACGAGTCACGCAGCAACAATTTATCCGAAAAACCTTATATTAAACTGTTTCTGCGAACTGCCGTTCTTGCAGGTCCAATCATGAATGTCTTCAAACCGGTTGAGTACGAAAATAAACAACACAGCGGAATAGAAGACTACGTATATATAGCTTTGGCTCCATTCGGTTGCAGCTGCGCGTTGTTACCTGGCGGCCTGGTGTAAATATCCTTGTTAACAACAGTACATCTCACTTAAAAATAAGCTAAATAAACAACGAACCGCGAAAACCGCTGAAGTGAAACACAATGAGTCGACAAATACTGCAAAGCTTATGGCTGGCTGGCTGCCACGTAAGACAGCGTCTGGTAGAACTATACTGCAGTCTAAGCTGTCAAACGTTTCTTTATAGGTCAAGTCAACTGCAAGCTTGCACCGTTGACGTACAAGGTTCTGGCTGCAATACGATGATGACATACAGTAGCCTAGTCTGTGCAATATTTTATAACTTTGTCTTTGATTACCCGCGGATAAGCATGATTTTAATTAAAGGCTCTATCACGCAGCAACTACGTAATAACTAAATAACTCCTTTCCGGGCTAACTAAAGTAGCTTTCTTCAGTTATATTTCTGTATTACAAGATTCCGTACAAGCAAACGCATTAAACAAACGACTCACTGCCGACAACCAACAGAAATCTACCGTATTTGTGTTATGTCACATTGGATTTCAAAATATAAATTCAAACCGTATTCTATACTTGGAGAACAGTGCGTAGCCGTTTAAATTTTGAACTTGGAAATTTTCGCTATTGCAGTAATGGTTGACATACCACTGCAAGCTGAAAAATTATCGTCCCACGAAAAGAAACCGATTCTTTTGCTTTGACGGTGCCACTCAATGTAGTTGGAGAAAATAACTTTGAATTGAACCGACTCTTGTATAAAATATGTTGCTTCAGCAAACCAACTATAGTAGAGCGTTATTGATGTGTAGAACGGTTGCTCTGTTAAACTTTCACGAGCTCACGGCAACTCTGGAAACGAATCAGTCGCCACTGTATGATATCGACCACAAATCAAACGCGCTTTTAAAACGTTTTACATCTTTGGGTTGTTGTACTGCATTTTCAACCAACTGAAACAGAAAACCTTCAACAGTTGCCGAGCTGCCGAGTCAGTCTTGCTGCGAAATTACTTCTGCCTTCAGGGAAGGCAAATAAATGTAAACGTTGGCCGTTGTGAGATGCTCATAACATTTGATACAGTTTCGCAAAAACGAGGCGTTTCTCTTTAAAAAGCGCTCAAAACAGGTCGTCGATCGAAACAGCTACACGGCGTTCGATAAAATATTTCACGATTCCGAATAAATTTATCAGGGTGAGAAAACGATTCTTTCAAAGCAATTCACGCTTCATGAAATAAATCTCTTTCACAATCACCTGCAGACAGATTAGTCCAGTCTGTTTTGAGAGAACCTTGTAATGATCACACAAACACACGCTTTAAAACCTTTTGTACCCATTTTGCTATCTCGGGCATAATATTTGCATACAAATTTAAAATTATTTCTTACCTAAGGCCGGGAAATGAATATGTTCATATATTTAAACGTTATATATTTCTGGAAACACATTCCTTATACGTCAGTAAATCGACCTCTGCTACAGCTTGAGTATAAATTTACTCAAGCCGCATTTAAAGGGTTAAGCAAACGGCATGCTTTTAGCAGCAGTTTAATACCTGCAAGAGTAAATATTAAACTTTACTTATCACAGTAAATGCTTGGCTTTCAACCAAGTTGCTTTCCTCGCCTAATTTGGTTAGCTAATCTACGCTTAGTCAGCGTATTTTAATGAAGGTCGTTTAGTCAGCGACAAAGGTTGCGTCGGCTGTATTACCGATTATGTGCACCACACGAACGTCGTAGGTAATGAAGTTCTTTCCGCATCTTACAAGCTGGGTTGGAAAGCGAACAATGATTGCCTTTCCGTCTTTCCTATTTCGTAAAACGGATTAGCGAAAATGGATTCCGCTACAAATCCTTTCAACCAATTTGGCAACACGGACGAAAAAATTCTTGCGTATTTATAAGGGCAATTCGGTCAAAATTACGCATGACGTTTTACTTATTTTACCTCTAAATCTAAAGGATGGCAATTCGACGACTGAAAAAGCAGCCCATAATTTCCCGTTCAAGATAGTGATGCTTCATTGGTTAACCTTTAAACAGGTCACGCATTAAGAGCTCCCGGTGTGCCGACCACCTAAGGGGTGAAAGGAAGGGCGTCGTAGGATTACCGGATATAAGCGCTTCGAGTATTCGAAATTATCACTTGCTGTTCAGAGTTCGCTAAAAGCAAAAATTGAACACGAAAAGCTTTCATATGGAAGAAAAAGCTAACACTTTAAATTGGATATACTACGGCTGTTGCTGTGGGTGTTGAACGTGGTGAAACGGAGCTGTCATCTCGTCAACAATAAACTAAGTTAAATAATAAACAATAAACTAAGGCTTGTTAGAAACAGTAACTGATGATAAGCTGTCGAACAAGCTGTAACAAGTTACACGCAGTTTGAACAAGTCATAAGCCGTTCAAGAATTCAAATCAAGTAAGGTTTAAATACAACAACATTGCTCATTTGAGAATCGCTTTCAACGCAAGACCTGCAATAATACCGCGGTACATTAGGTGTGCATGTTCAAGTTACTTAAGACCACAACTTATAAACTGTAACCTTGTAGAACCAGCAGATACGCTATTTCACTACTGATCGTAGACTACCAATTTTAATCAATACGTTATTGACACATACAACGAATAGCATCGTCCGCCATTTTTGAGTGTAAATATGCAAAGCAAATTACTGTTCTCTGACGCCCCTGGTGGTACGGGTAGTACTGTAAATCCAGTTACGATTACGTTGTGTGTCGCTCAGCAGTTAACACGTTTTGCCCTGAGGCGAAGTTATGAAATCTATGTAACTCAAACAACTATCACAATGCGAGGCATTGTTATGGACGTTTCATATCTTCACAGTATTTGACAACATGCTGGGTACTGAATGATGTTGCATTGTTGCTCAACGCTACAAGGTTTAGTGAGGACAATGCGGGCAATTGAACATACTTAAAAACCACAAGAATTGTAAGTGTTTTACCCATCTAAATAACGTGTCCTCTATAAGGCAATAAAGAGTAGCTCCCCACAACATAACCGCAGTAAAAAAATCCTCATAAAAATTAGGCCAGGCTCAGATCATATAATAATGTTTCTGAAGTAGCCTATTTGATTGTATAGTTTATGAAAGTTATTAGAAAAGTCATAAATTACTTTCTTTACAAGCACAAATATTCATGTGAAATACAAGAAACAATACCAACATAAACAGCATTTGGATACTTACCATTCTTTTCTTCCTCGGTTGATATCTTCTTCTTGTAAACTTCAAAAGATCCTGAATGGCTGTTGGGGACAAAACTTGATTGTGAGGTAATAACAGGTGAGTTGAGAACAACAGCAACATCATTAGGCTTTGAAGGCATTATGGGTGTAGGCACATGCACGGTATGCGTGGCCCTGTCTGCAGCTGGATCCTCACTCGAATGGGGAGAAGTGTTTTCATAAATGTTTTTAAGGCTAGCACCTTCGTTTGAAGTGTGGGCTTTGGTGTGTTCTTTTGAAAAAGCATTGGATTCTGTGTTGCCAATGGAACTTTTATAATTGTTCTTGAATTTTGAAGAAATGCTGAGCAGTGATGACGCTGCACTGCGAACAGAGTCGTCACAATTGTCGCAGTCAAACTGTACTTCAAAAGGATTGCGGTGTAGATTGTGATCATTTTTGCAATCACCTTCAACTAATAATTTAGAGTCTTGTTCATTGCTTGCGAACTGAGGTAGAAGAGCAGCGTTATTTTGGCCACTTTCATTTAATTTATCTGGTTGTTTTTTGGGCGAACTTCTTTCACAGCGTATCTGACTTGTTTCTGATGAAGGAATTGAGGTAGAGACGTTGATATTAGTGGATTTTGGCACGGATTCCACTTCTGTTTTTGTTTGATCATTAGTAGAGTTTGTTGAGGGCTTGCTGTCTGTATCTGCAAATAGCAACAAGGGAGGCATTGGTCAACATAGACACAACAACATATATACACGCATTTAGGCCGAAGCAAACATAGAAGTTTATCAATTGGGAGAAATCTTTGCTAAATAAAAGCCATATAAAATGATTCTTATCAGCGTACATTGTTTATAATTCTCCAACACAGTTTGCAAACTATTAAGTAAGGGACAACATAACACATTATTCGAATGATATTGCACTGCACAAAACTACATATGCATCTTTAATACAAAAACCACAACAAGAGCGTAGAATGCAATACTTGAAGGTCACGCCATGGTTATAATTATGTTGGTCATTGAAGTAAAAGAAGTGTCATGTTTCATGATTCATTACAGCCCTGACACTAACCACTTGTTTTTGCATCAGTTGATTGATCACGTGCAGAAGAAGATTTTCTCCTTGCTGAGCTGCGACGTTGGGATGAAGTTTCCTGCAACAACAGAGACATTTTATTGCTTTTATAGCTTACATAACTTCCGATGTATAATGTAAAACTTTCAATCCAAGTTAAGTGAAAGTGTGAATTTCTCTTAAAAAGTTGCTGTATCGATAAAAACTCGTTCATAACAAATGACGAGTGTTATGTGGAAATGTGCCAAAAATTACACAATGTACAACTCCTGACATAGTGAATAACAGTCCAACGTTATTGCAGTCAGTATAACGAGAATAGAAGGAAGTAAACAGAATCTAGCTGGTACCTCTGAACGTTTTGGCACACACTCACCTATGACTACTATGGCTTGAGGGAAAAATAGAATAATAAACCGATCTGTTCAAAGAAAGTACATGCATGTTCATTTAAATGTGTTTACCAAGTGTATAGTTTTGAAAATCTAAACATGTTATGAAATCAAACATCATCAAGAAAATTTATTTGTTGGTGTTTCGACCATTGTCTAATTTTATTGTGAGATTTTATCTTAATGTCGCACATATTATATAACATGGGATGTGTTACTAAGCCTAAGAAAGTAATTATATGGCAGTTGTAAACCACTCAAGTGCTTGAGAGAGCAGCGGAGACCATACCAAGAATATACTCTTGTACTACACAAACAAAAATACTATGAAGGGAAACAGACGGTGACCTACTTTCATAAACTGTTTACTTGCTGAAAACAAGTTAGAGGGATTGAAAGCTCAGGATGTTTTTAGAAAATCTGTTTTGAAATTTACTTGTTTCAGGAATGAAATTATGTGTATCTTTGAAGACTGGGATAAAGTTATCCCACTTACAAAACAGCTTGATAATAATATACACAATACAAAATTTATGTTTTGCCAAGAGAAATGATATCCAAACTAAGGGCAAAACAAAAGAATGAACAAATAGAAATGGAAGAGGTATCCTAGTAAAGAAACAGCTTACCGGTATACCAAACTGAAAATGACATTAAGAACTTTTGCAACCTAGTACCACTAAGTACCCTAAAACTACAGAGCGTTTACGACAGTGCTGAAATCTGACCATGCGATTAACAAGAAAGCTATAATTCATTTATGACACAACTGACATTATGAAAACCTATGATATATATGGTACACAGACCATTTGATGCATAGTTTGTCTACAAAAAAGTAAAACTACATTTATTGCTTAAATCTATTCCATTGCAAATCGGTTTTGTTTAAATGGTTGTTGTATAAATGCCAACAATATCTGTTTAATAGGCCTTTAGTACTTTTGTACATATAGTACAAGTCAACATGAGAAAATGCAAACAACGAGTTCAACAAGGTCTGTGGTTTCAGTAAACAACCTGTCCATAGTTTAATCTGACAACATTTACATTGTCATATATCTTCAAATTGGTTTAACACCATACAAGATACAACATGTTATTAGCTTGAATTTATGTACAAATGTTTTTCTTTCATTTTATACACCTTACAGCTCTGATTAGTCAAACAAAATTTTGTAGTTTTTGTTACATTACTGGTACGCAAAGTTATAAACTAAAAATTAAAAACACAGCCAAAACGATTTCGGTACCAAATTACAATGATATACATCCCCATGTTTGTAAACATATCTATTTCTATACCATTACAAGTGGCAAAGAGGGTTTCTCAAATACTGCTTTCTCTGCTGTTGACAACAAAATATATA
Organism: Clavelina lepadiformis; assembly: GCF_947623445.1. Classification (NCBI taxonomy): domain Eukaryota; kingdom Metazoa; phylum Chordata; class Ascidiacea; order Aplousobranchia; family Clavelinidae; genus Clavelina; species Clavelina lepadiformis. The sequence continues at coordinate 5,612,328 of NC_135244.1, read as the reverse complement.
AAAGCAACCTAGGCACCAATATCCAATAATAATACACCAAGACATATCTTACCAAATCAGCAATCTAACCAGAAAATACATTATCATCATTACAAAGATGTCTAAAAGAACACAGTGCAGTGACAAGAGCATGCCAAATAAATTGACTGTGCTGTAGCTATAGACAGGAAACCTATTTGCATTACAAAGTAACCACCGCCAGTGGCTGCCATCTGTGTTCTTAAATGGACACAAATAAAGTCAGTGTTTGAGAATATAGCACTGATAAAGCATAATTCAAAACCTTAGGATTAGGGTGTGACTTTAAGCTAATGCCAGAGAAGGTGCTATTTTACATTAGAACAAGGCTGCAATTGCCATTATAGCATTAACCTTATCTTTTCTTTTATTTGTTGACATGTTGTCCGTCTCCGTTTTGAAAAGACAAAAGAGATTTCCATCACAAACCACACCCTATACTCCCATGTCAACTACGAATTTAAATTTAAATTAACTTGACAGAAACAGCCATCTTGACCTTGAACTTATCCTACTCTGTATATATTTTAAAAGAAAGATCACAAATGCACTTTCTCAATTTGTCTGAAACATCTGGTATTAAACGAATAATGATAAAGAACAAGATTGTAAATGTTACTTTCTATATAATTATATGTTTTGTACAACGCATTGCACAGATATAGTACGAAGCATTTATACGACGTAATACTCACAATACAATAAACAATTACAGTGTAATTCTTTTAAAGACTATATAACAAGAAACAAATCCTACATTGGCAGTTGTTGTCAAACTATTCCTAGTACTGCGCCGGCTTCTGCGGATATTATCTTTCATATTGCCTGATAACATGTCATCAACAACAGTGTTATCCAGAAAGCAAACCTGGGTCTGGGAAGGGTCAACTGTGGTTTCAGTGAGGACCTAAAACAATTTAAATGAGAATTATATTTTACCGGTACAATGAGATAACCTGTGCAAACAAATGCACACAATATTGCCAGGTATGTTTGACAACCAAATTAATTGGGTCAGTGGAAGTTGTTTTTATTGCCTTGTATCCAGTTTCTTTTGTAACAAATACTGTTATAATGAACTAAGTAAGAAGGGTGCATATGTTACAAAGCCACTTAAGCAAATAAACTAATCATGTAGTTATGAACCAGTGAAACCACAAACAGAGTATGAGTCATATCTGAGCATGGTCAAGCGAGTTCAAACCTGACAAAGAAGTCAACATATTTGGGTCATATGCTGGGTATGATAGGTGTGAAGAAATTGAGAACCACATAGGGCCATTAAATACGTTTTACAACAGACACAATAACAATTCTCCACGCCCTTATTGCCCATGCCCAAAATATTTCATTGAAGAACATGTTAAGTTTTTCTAAAATCACAACATATTCGCCATCACAATGTTAGAAAAAAAATCATTATATGTTTAGTATACGTACACATAGCCATTGGCCAAAGAACGAGCAAAGTAAGTGACATATGGTTTATGGAAGAAAACATATATGTATATCATGATTAGTCAATTCAGCTTTCGTATCATACCCCATGTAACCCACCTGCTCAGTCATAATATGAAGCATTCCTTGGACATCCTGCCCAGTAATAAGTGCATTGATCCACTGCACAGACGAACTGTGCCAGTATACAAGAACTCGGGTACCAGCAAGGCAATGAGTACTAGCACCTACACAAATTTTAATTCAAGCAATATAATGCACTGAGGCTTAACTTGTTAATACAAAAAGGATAAAGCATTTATTGTAGTCTACACTTGCAAGGCCTAAAAAATATAAATATAAAATCCACACATTACAATTCGCCACAATAAAGTAATTTAACATTGTAACATGGGTGGGTGATGCTTACTTTTTAGAAGCGCTTTTTGTGTTCTTTGTAAGTTAATCCATTCCAGCACTCTCTTGTACAATGGAATATCCGAAGTCAAACAGTGCAGTTGTGTAAGATCGCACTCCTAAAGCAGTTAATGATTGACCATTGAAAAACTACAGCAATCGGTAATCAGTTTAAATGAAAAATATTCAGTCCACCTAAAAAGCTTATTAAATAATTCTTTATGAAACATGCACTAAGCATTTAACTCAAAACAAAGACCTTTAGCTGTGCATTATCCAAGTTGAAGACAAAACAGGTCTATACACATATGTACAGAAATGATTGAATTAACACCAACTGCCTCAATTAAAATCAACTTAGATGTTGAACTTATTTATATATATATATAAATATATATAACGGGACTACAGCACGTATGAACCATCAATAGCTCATTAATTAATAATGATATATGCATATTTACCTTTTCAACATGAACAATAGCAGTTTCTTTTAAAAACACCCTGCAACCAAAATTGTTGAAATAAATCTAAAAGAAATTTCTAAAATAAATATAAACGGCATTTTACATTAAAAGAAAACAGTTGGGTAAATAACAGACATTCGACACAAAGCTTGTTAGCTGCGGTTGTAATAAGATACCTTATTACCTGCGACTGTCATTTAAAAACTCCACCAGGATATACTGCGGTGCAACAACATTTCCTTTGTGGGGTGAAAAAGTCTAAAATAGCATTCACTTTTAACATAGTATACGCAAAAAACAACAGCATTCTAAAATACTGTTTACAACATAGCAAAAAAATTTAATTCTTGAGTTACAATATATATACTAGTAAATTCATTTTACATAATTCATACATCCTTAGTAAGTACAAAAGCCTTATTCCCAACAGTAGCAAAACGGCCCAACAAATAACAATTGGGCATATAACTCAGGCAATTTTATCAATATCAAGCTTCAGCATAATAAAGGACTTCTCCTAAATTTACCACAGACAGGGAAAAACTAATTCACAAAATGAAAAAAGTGAAAAATCTAACTTAAATCTAAAGAAACATTAAATTATGAGAAGTGACAAATCCTGGATTATTCAATGTTAATCTTTGTGGCAAATGGTAAGGTGTAATAGAGCAAAACTGGTGTTGTCGCAGAATTTAGTAAACAAAAAACCATTGTACAGATGTGTCAAGAGTAAAGTTAGTATGGTTTATGCAAATAGATATCATCGGACATTAGCAAGTCCTCTATATCGGCACCAAACAATAAAATCCCATTAAGATGTTGTAAGTTTCAGCTTATCTTATGATACAAATGCCATGTTTCAAAAAATACAAGTAAGTGGTAACAAATCCATCTAAACTCGCTTGGTAAATGGCCTTTACTGTACGAAATGCTGACTCTAGTTTCGCTAAGCAAATAACTTTGACTGTGGATCTGTGTTAGCAACTACTGGTAATGCATAATTGCATTAAGGTATGCACAACAGCAGCCAGACGTAAGTATTTCCATGAAGAGCGATCATATGTAGAAAACTTGTTGTATATTTAAATGCAAACGCAAGATCTTGATATTTACCAATACAGGAAGAATTTCTTTTGTTGTGTCTTGCTTTGTAGTAGCAACTGAATTCTCAATAAAAACAACTTGAAAATTATCAAAACTTATCCATTCTCGCTCCTCCCATGGTTGATCATCCCACTCAACACAGAGCTAAAAGAAATATGAGCAACAAGTTATATAATACCGCACACAGTTCTTTTGCAACAAAACATCAAACATGATAAACATCTAAAATTGCAGACATGGAGAAGGTAAAGAACCATACTGAAAAAGGTAAATATTCCCCAAGTTCTGATACTAAGCATTTAAAACAAAACAGGCAAAATTGAAACTTTACACTAAACAGTAAGCACAAAAAACTAAGAAGGTGTTTTAACCATAAAATCGTCATCATCAACATCTTTTGATGTGACACATCGTATAATTCCGGAATTCCAGGAAAATTTGTCACATTTCGTATATTCCTTCTTCTTCAATTCAGATGCTAAAATCCTTTTCCCAACAAATTCTTTCCGACTTTCAAGTCTTTCCATCAATCAGTGGATTTAAACTATAATCTTGGCAACGACATGATGAAAACACAACCTGAACACCTTTCACTTACATTACCATGTTAATTAAGTTTTACGTTTGCAGAAACATATTCAATTTGGGAGTTTCACAGAGTCTAAAAACATCCAAGTCTACAAATTGTTTGATAAAATTCACTATAAGTCATATATAAATAAAAAATATGACAAGACAACAGTTGTTCAGGTTTGTACAAACACATATATTAATCATCTTGGCAAGAAAGAACATCGAATCTATTTGTGACAGTATGAAATGAGTTATCAAGTTAGGCCTATGTAACTTTTAAATTGTGACTTTGCTTAGTGAATGCCAATCACAAACAAAGAGTATATATATCATTAACATTCCCTTTGCCGATAAAATTAACATCGATTTTCTGTTAAATTTGTCAAATTTACATGTATGTATACAATGATGTTTTTAGGTTCACTTCACATCATAGGTCACTATTCAGCAAACCTATTCAGTTTCGGGATCAGATCATTCCATCCCAAAAATTAACACCTAAACTATTCTACATATTAAGTAGTCTTGCATGACTAATTCCAGAAAATGTGGTGGAAGAGAAACATTAGATTGTAATAGTTACTGACTCAGATGATTAAGAAAACAACTTACCTTGAGTTCAAAATCACACAGTAAATTGGATATCCATATATATATACTGTATATATATATAAATCTCAAAAAGCTTTGTAAACTTAGACAACTTTTTTAGGTTAAAATTTGCTTTTGTTTCTGATATTCTTACAGCCTTGAAATACTTATTACAGGATATTATGAACATTGTGCTCTAGAAAGATGCCTGCACTTTTGTATTTCACAAAAATCAAACGCATTACAAACTAAGGCTCGAAATATGTAGATCCTTTAAGATCAATTGATATGATATTTTTATCTGCAATTCAGTTTTTCCTATAAGCACGTGTGCATACCATCTCACAGGTTCATACGCACTGTATAAACACTAAATTGCAATAATAATTAACCAAACATAGAGAGATAGATGTCATGGGTAAAATTTTGAAGATGGTGAAACAAAAATATTTGTTTTTAAGTCAAAATGAACTTCCTAAAAAAGGATAAGTTTATTGAATCTGTTTTGGAACCATTACAAATAAGGGCAGCAACCTTAAAATACGAAATAAAATGGCATAATGTTGTTCATTTAAGCAAAGGCAAGCGATCGCCGACCAGTTTATTTAAGAAAAAAACATTTTCACCACCTAACAGTCTAAACGTAAGTGATAGTTGACTATCTTAAAGTCTGGAGCTGCCAGAAAGTGGTGAGCCATGGAAAAATGACACAATCTCTAGAAAACACAGCGATCATGTCTTCCTTCAAAGTTAATTTGGGTTTAATGCAGAAGTGCACAAACAACCTAGGCCTGTACCTGCGTTTATTAACTCTATTTAATCTAACAAAATGTTTTAGAGCTTGTAAAGACAAAAGTCGCCTTTCCTCGCTTTTAAAGCGCTCTAAAACACCAACTGGCGAGCTTTATTTGTCGAAAGACAACTTTCTTTGTTGTTGCTAGACCCTTCACCCAGCTATCCAAGCTATTTACCGCCAGGCGCAGGTTCGTGACTCTGTTGATCACAAATTCGCGGCGCCTTCTACTTACAGCGTTTGATTTATTATTTCGCTGCTCTAAGCTTCACATTTTTTATTTTATTTCTATGGGTAGATATTAGGCATAGTTTTCTTTACAGCAATATTCTCGTCAAAACTTATCAGCGTCCAGTAATTGATCAACGCATGTGTGTAGTAAAGCTACGCTACGAAAGAATTTATGTCGATTCATATCTCTGTCGAGTGTTTGCTTAAATACAAACGAAACACAACGAACTTGTCAAACATTACTTGAGCAACTTGCATAATGTTATGCCATTTTGCGATTTTTAAAAGCGGTACACAACGTCTTGATGTCTACATGAAAATGTCCTGATTAAAACCACATGATTAAAATATGAGATCGAAGTGCTAATAAAACAATTAAAAATGGACTAGAAACAATATTTTACGTAGTTATTTTTTAAACAAGCTCCCACGTTATAGCAAGTTGATGTTCCAAGTTTCAGTTTCGAGCATTGTGTTTTTCCACTGATTATTGAATAATCACAACACATTCTGAGACGATGTGAGACAACAGAATCGATGTGGATATCTCTGTAACTTTTGATAAAATAAACAGAATCAGAATTGTGAAAATTTGATAATATTTTAATACATTGCTATACTAGAAAATAGTTCTCACAAGAGGTAAAATCCCCTAAGAATTCCTCCCCTCCACTTTTTAAATTCATGCTTTTGTTTGTAGTGTAGGTATTATGTACTGTATCAGTTTGTGGACATAGACTACCACAACTCCACTAGAGTACCATTTTACAGTAGTCTATGACGGCAGTTGGGGCTTAGTTAATCAAAGATGCGTACAATGAGGCAACTAGTTTTTAATTAACTTTGATTCCGCAGTACACCTGAAAAAGCAAGCTTATGCTTGCAAAAGCTCGTGTAAAAAAATATAAAGTTAACCTTCTGAGTGCCAAACTATAACCTGTTTGTTGTTTGACATTGATACGTAAGCGCCAAACAAAAAGTTGGTTTGTAGGCTATGTGTAACGTTGAGTTCCGCGCTAAAAGATTTATGTGCAACTGCTGTGTGAAGGAAAACCAAAACTTTTGGTTTAAATGGTGTTTAATAAAAATACTCACCCGGGGAAAAAATCTAATATTTAGACTCTGGAGGATAAAATGTGATGGGTATTTTAATAATGCACTACTAGGATAATTCCAACCGAAATAAGTGGGTCATTGCTCTCGATACTATGTCACCTTAACGTGGTTGTCTAATTATATTGAAGAGGGGCCCTATTCTTTTAGTGTCGCACCTGGCTTCATCTTAAAGTTCATATTAACAGAAATAGGCACATTGGAAAATAAATATTACCACCCTGCCGTTGTTGCATAGCAAAAGGAAGTGGCAATTTCACAATCTTTTACAACACAACACCAGTGACTAAATCACAAGAGATTCTAGGAATGCTTGCTCTCCACATTTCAGATAAATACAAAAAAAATAAGCGTCACACAAACTTAGACCTGCTTAGAAATAACCTGCACTACAATAGCCTACCAGATATTGCTGTAGGCTACTCTAGAATGGTATTCGATAGAGTGACAGGCTGTAAGCCGGCGAAGCCATGTCAGTGGACATTTTTACTTTTGGTCTAATTACAGTAAAATGCTTACAAAACTTAACCCTATCCATACCGGGCTCGCGACTTTGCAATTTTCACTAGGTGTGGCCGACAACGCACACACATTTTCAATCGTTAATTACTCGAAAACTATACGTCGTAAGCTGATCGGATTTTGACTGGTTTGTAGCAAAAACATCTGGCTTCCTGTATACATCATAGTTGTAAAGCAAAAGAAAGTGAATTTAGTGTAAATTAAGTATTTCCACAAGTGATACATTTCTAGAAATTTTTCTTGTTACGCCGCGCCCCCGCTATGCGGAAAACCAGCTGACTGCGAGAAGAGAACGCAAGAGTATAGTTAGTCGAGTTAGTGATGCGTAAATGAGTAAACGAAAACGATTCGCTTCAATGCGGAGAGAGAGAAAAATTATGAAAATATGATAATATCTCAAAAATTACAAACTCCAACTTTATAAAACAAACATGGACAGATAGCTGAACATTTTTTATGAAAAGTCACCAAATTTCAAGTTTCTACAGCAAACAATGCAACTGTACGTCACGTTTTTCTTTGACTATGTGCAGGAGAAGCCACACCTAGTGAAAATAGGGTTAAACCAAAGTAAAAAAAAACTTAAGTTTTCGTTTTCCCGATTAAGTTACATTGTTTTTTTTAATTACCTCCGTTAAAAAAATCTTGCGTTTCTAATTTTTGTTTATTATAATTAATTATTATTATCAGTATCATATTATGACGTTTGTTCAGTTACGGTTTAATAAGTTTTTGTCGGTCTGTTACGACATCAGCGCTACTCGAGACTTTCATTCTTCATCAGGAGTTATGCTAAGGTTGAATTCAACATGGAATCATATCTAACAGTCATCGCATAGCCTATCTCAGACGACGACAACTGCCTACACTAAAACCTACAGATACATAAAGTAGGCTATAAGCAAAGCTAATCACGTATTAACGCAAGCAAGGTATAGGTGTAGGATTGATGAATTAAAAAATTCTTTTCACCAAATCGTTTAACGAATTTGAGTATATTCTTGTTTTGTTAGAATTTGTTTTTGGTCGGAACAATAAGCTCATGTAGAGGGCCTAATTTTTCTTTATTGTGGCAGTCAAGAAACAATTACTTTGAGAAAAATAATGGCTATAGGTTGTTAGTGTTCCATAGGTACTTCAAATAATTAGTGTTCAGATGTGAGTAGTATAAACGCTGTCTATATTCATCACGCGATCATTAAATGTTCCTTTTGACTATAGTATGATATCTCCATAAGCTTCAAACGCGATACTTATAAAATATAGATCATCAGCTGTTGGCTACGCAACGTCATAACGCTAAATGTACTTTAATATGATATCCAATGCTTCCCAACATGTGAGACTTTACACACTAAATGCATACGTGCGGATGGCGAACACGGTGCGGCTTAAATTCGTCTCACTGTGAATTTCTTTAAATGACACTTTATAATGGTAAATATTTTTTGTTACATTTTTCAGGCCCTTTTTCTCGGTGTTTTCCGGCTGATCCTCGTTTCCAGGATCCAGGCAAGCTCATTCGTATTGAACGCTGTGTAGTGATCATAAACCCAGTTTTATCAATAGTTTACATGAATAATACAGTTAATGAAAATTCGTGACAGAATGTTAAAGTAGTAAAGAGAAAAGCAACAGAAAAGCAACACAAAAGCAACGTGATATGTTGATATCACAGCATAATAAGTTTTTAAATACGCCGATGTCTTATACAATTGCTTTATTTGGTTAAAAATATTTCTGTGTACATATATAGCTTACATGCAAGGCCGTGTGGTTTTCTGGTAACGACGTAGAATAAGGAATTTGAAGTGAATTGAAAATATGAGTGAAAAAATGTTATATTATCAATTTATTGGTGTTGCGCGATCCAATCATATAGTCGTCATTATAGGCTTACCTAGGTATCGTCTTGAAAATGTAACTTTCCTGATTTGCTTATTAAGGTGATTCTTGTATGTTTTTAAAAGTACAGTATAGGCCTATATTTAATTGCTAACTTCCAGCCCTCCGTGTGCTTGTTTATGCACATATCTCTATTGAAATATAAGGGACCGATATTAGTGGTAGGATCGTTCTGAAAATCAACAAGGAAGTCTTAACTTAGCTAGGCTTAACTAATATTACGTCAATGGCATAAAAATGGTATAGTATTACAATACAGCATTGTAAGCTTATTTATTTTCAGATTGAGGAAAGTTTTTGCACGACTTAAATGACATCTCACTGTAAGCTCCGGTTACCGACCTCTTCTTTGTGCTAGTTGCGATGGATAGTTTTTATTAGTTTTTTTTCAATTTTTTATAGTGCCCGAGTTTAGGATTGTTCCTCAAGAACGTCGAACACAAGCAAGCGTCTTTCGTGCCTTGCTCAAAGGTATTACAACAGTTGGATAACTGGAAATCAAGCCCGGTTCGTATTCCTTTTTTATAAAATAAAATTCTGGCATAACGTACGATTCGTGGGTAAATGCAAAGGAAATATCTCACGTCACGTTTCAAGACTGTTTTAACAGCATGTTGTGGCTTTGCTTCCGTACGGGTCGAATAGAGGTTACAAAAACAAACACATAAAGTCGCCTTGGACGGTTTTGTGTACTTTTAGCACAATAATTCAGGGTGCATGCAATTTATGAACGCGTATGTAATCTAGTAACGCGTTATTATGGTCCTTTCGGCCAGGCAAAAAAATCAAACCTACGCGTTCGTAAATTGCGATTATGAACCTTTTGGCCAGGAAAAACATCTTACTTACGCGTTCGTGAAGGCGTAAGTAAATTTGCCAATGCGGTATACCACAAACGAAGTGGGTATGTATAGAAAACGAGTCGTTTGTATCATGTCGATGAATATAGTTAATTAATCGACATGCGTTCATGAGAAGGGAAATGCGAATATTTTGCAATAATTCAACTTAAATTTGCCTTTATAATGTGACAATACGCGTAATAATTCAAGAGTTTTATAGATTTTTGTATTACGGTACCTTAGAAATTTTGTTGCTGTTTTAGGGATATACGCGCTGTGGAATCATTGACTATACTGTTTAAAGTTCAGCATTAGTTTTGTCGCTTTGGTTATTGTCTATTATCCTACTGACTTATAGCAAATTTTTTAGTGAATGTTTTTTAACATATAGTGAGTTTGTTTGTTATTCAAAACCGCTTAGCGAAATGGCTGTGTTTAATATGAAAGTGAAACTGCTTTTGTTACTCTGTCTTGAGCTGTTCGTGGAAACAACGTTAATTTATGCCCAGAAAAGTAAGTAACAGATAGAGAATTGTTGTGAAATGCTTACGCAGTTTTTGAATCATATTAAAATTCATAAACATAGGTTACGCGTGTAAGGACGGGACAGAAATTTCATTCGAACGATTTTGCGACGGTCTGCAAGACTGTCCAGACGGAAGTGACGAACTCATAACGACCACAGGTTGCCCTGAGTGTGCACTGGAAGAAACTAGGTAAAAATTATATTTTTAATAAAGATATTTACGTATAGCCTACTGTAAGCAAGCTGGCTATCTGTTGTGGAAAAAGCAGACTTTATCTAACCCAACTTTATATCTCATACCCTATACAAACAATGTGGTATCGGTCCAGTGTTGGCACATCGCCGATGGCAAACACCGGTAGCCCGTTCAGCATAAGTTTTGCTCATCGATTTTATTCTAGGCCAGCAGTGGTAAACCATTAAGTGTTGGAAAACGGCCCAATGATGGTAAACGTTCATGAATGTTTATATTTAACTTTATAAATATTTTATAAATTTATGGATTGATTTGCTCATGCTTCGATTGACGTTGGTGAGCTAAATGTCTGGAAACTCTGTCATTCATAAGTGGGCTGACTTAACCTTAGTTAGCAGGAGATTGACACTTTTGATATCTCATCAGGGTCTCTTTGTTCAAAAGAATCAACATAGAAAGGGAATCGAATATGCATCAATCTAAAAGTTACATATTACATGAAAAAAATCATGATTCCGGACAAATTAATTTGTACAAGCGGAGCTGAATGGCTCTAAGTTGCAAAGCTTTTTGTCCGCCATCCCGAACTTCTGAACCTATGAGTAAACATTTTACAATTTTTTTTCATGTTAGCAGCTTCCGTTGCTGTCTTCGCATTTTCACTTGTGGCATCTAACACAGTAAGCAAACGACAACAAAGTTCATAAACTTTTCTAAAATTAAAAAAAAACATTGTTTAAGCTAACAACAGTGTAAATATAGTCTAAATATAAAAAGTAGAAAAATACACTTTATGCGATGTAGTAAAAATTAAGCAAATATTCTCTCATCTTGAAAATTTTAACTAATGAAAAATTTTTTCACTTATTGTTTGGACTTTTTAGTTTGTTAATTTTCTGTTTAATTGTAAACATTTTTCTATTTTCTTGTTTGAAAAATCCATTATTGTTAAATTCTTTGTTGGAACTCTACAGCGCAACCAGTAAGTTATTTTTATGTGATACATATTTTTCGCTTTTACTTTTTTGCGTTTGAAACTTTTCAGTTTAATTAATCTCGTATTGATATTTTACAGTGCTCTGTATTTTCTTGTATGACTTTTTTGATTTAATGGTTTCTTTTTTAGAATATTTATATGGATTAACCTTTTTTTTCTGCATTGAAACTTTTTTTCCTGGACTTTTTCTGTCTGACAAACTGCTGGATAAAAATGCAGTGTACTTATATTTGGTTTCGATAAGTCAGCTTGCTATGTTTTATGACTATTTCCTTTTTTTATTATCCGGTTTGAAAAAATTCAAACTTGTTTAAATCTGTACTAAAGTTTAATTACTCCATAAAAAAGTTACTTGTGTCAAAGAATGAAACGAAAAAGAAAGCATAATGTATCTCCTATAATGGTGGCCTTTACTACTTTCTTAGTAGCCTGCTACTAATAACTCCACTTTTCAACTGCATTTTTACACATTTTTTATTCAATTATTTGTAATTACAAAACAATATACTACATGCACATTAGCCTAAATGCGCGTTGCATGTTTGTGAAACTTTGTGGTGGCCGAAGATATACGCATTTTGCGTTGACTATACAAGGTTGGATCCACACAGAGATTTCACAGTGGCCATTATTTTTGCTAAATTTTACTCAACAAGCGAGCTGACAAAGACAAACGTAGGATATAGGCCAACACTCTTGAGAAATATCTCTGTGGATCTAATTTTAAACATACATCACAATCACATTATATACAAACAAATTTGTCAAACAAGATATACAAGTACCTACGTCGTACATTACACAAAAGCTTATTAACAAAGTATTGTTCGAAGCAAAGTATGCTGCTTTCAAAGTTGCAATTTTTGGTTGCAGTGCTAATCAACCTGCCGCGTTACAGACGTCGTAGACTGGGAACCGAAAGGTGTCGAAGCCAAAGACGTAAGATCATCTCTAAATAAGTCTGCTGGTAATTGCTTAAATAGGTTGATGCCGGCTGTTTGGCTCGTAAATTGGATGTTGTAGGCTGCAGTTGCTCTCCGTAATATAGCTTGTTGGCTGCTCTTGGGACCACGCAGAGAACGTTGACGAACTCTGTTGTTCTTTCTTAACGTTGTCATCCTGCAAAGTTTGCCGCTTGCCACAGTCATAAACTGCTTTTGACTCGATGTATACGTTCCCTTTTATCGTAGTGTGTAAACTTTGGTGTTCTTTATATAGACCACCATCAGTCCATCACCATAAGTTTGTAAAAGTGTTTTTGTTTACTTATCGGGATTCGCGACCCAGTTCAATGTAGGGTAAGCCCACACATAGTTATAACTGAATAGTGAAAATTGTGCTTTACGACGACAACAACAAAACTCCGATGTTTGCTTAAATGCTTTGCGACAATATTTGCAATTTCTTTTTGATTAATTGCATTGTAGGTCGGTGATCGGCAAAAGATTGTTAACACTTTTTGTAAACAGAAGTGGATCTGATAAAGTTTTAGAGTCAAAGCATTCGGCCAGAAGTTTACAAGCAAATAATAAAATTCTTTTGACACGTAGGAAGTGGATGGTTAAAACTCAACTTTTCTTTTACTTTTGTAAACTTTTGAAACCGTTTTAATGCGGCCAACAATACGCTTTCCTGCGTAAGTCATCTGAGTTACATCTCGGTGTTCGTTTGATCAGAAACCAGGCAATTGTTAGTCAGAACGAAGAATTGACCTGTAGTGTACTAAGAAACGATTTCATACGTCATATATAACCCAACTACGACACTATAATCATAACTAAATAGCGCTGAACGACGTGAAACAAATCAAAGCCGGTACTTACTTATATATAAAATATTCATAAGTTAACCCTATCAACTCATAGCTTTTCTTGGAGGCTGCCAGCAGACATTAAACTGTTTATAGCAATTATTGGGGTTATCTGATTATAAATTCGTGCAGTTTAAAAAATCTTAATCGTATGCCTTATAAATCATTGTATAACTAAAAAAGTATGACGTCATTGAAATGTCAATAACCGAAAATTATTCATCTTCTTGAGAAATTCTTGATTACGCATGAGTGTACAAAATTGTGGCTCGTCAAACACCCCTGCTTTAATTTTTTCATACGACAAAGCTGGGAAAATATAAACAAGATGATGAAAGCATTCACTGTCCAAACGTAAGGCTTTGAAAAACTGTTTCATCAAGCTTAACTTGATGTGAAGGGGAGGAAAAACAATTTTATCTCTGCTTACAATTAGGTTGTTTGTGTGTTTTTCACATGCTCTACTGTCCCACATACAGAGATAAGACGGGAATTTCGTGAATCCTCTTTGCTGGCCAAGCAGTAAACTAACCATTTTCAGGTCAACGCAAATGATCCACTTATGCTCATGATACTAGAGCAAGTCAATGATTATTTTGATACCATCATGCTTTTCCTTCAAGGCAGTGGAGTGACCAATGGGAACAGCTCCATAAATATTTCCATTGTGCAAGAGAACGAACTTGGGACTACGCTTGGAACTATTCAAAAACAATCGCAATTCTCCTGGATCATATGATGTGATGCCTAATTGCCCAAGAAGGCCTGGTATTTCATTGCAATAAATCAGCTGCTTTTCCTTTGAATAATAGGATAGGAAGGTTTCATCTCTTTTTCGCAAAAAGGAAACCTTTGCGGAGCTACCCAGTACACATTTTTCATCGAGCCTGTAGGTTAAGAGCTCAGTTGCTAGCTTGGACAGATTTAAATCACGCACCAAGTCATTCAGCTCTGACTGATTAAATTGCTCAGGAGTTAATTTCAGATTCTGAGAAGAAAGAGTCTTCAGATTCTGTATCTATTTTCTTATACTCGCATTCCATGACATCTTCCCTCTCAGATTCAATGTCTTCATCTTCAGAAGATACAAATCCATGAAAGACTGGAGGTGGGAATCAACCAGAGTATGGAACAGGTCGGATAGTTGATGGAATATTGGGATAAGAAATGTTTTGTCTTCTTTTCTGGCCAACACCTTTTTTGTTGACCAAACAAAAATAGGAGTCAGTTGAATGGTCCTTGGGTTCATCAAATCATGTAAATCAGTTATCTGTGACAAGCTAATGTTAACAATGGTTCAGAAACACGTATACAACAGGAAAATGGGCAGAATAGTTAACAAGTGATGCGTGCCGATGAAGGAGATATTTGTGTAAATAGGCCTAAGTACCACAAACTTAAAAATGTGAAATTGTCAATTGCCGATTGAAAACTAAAGCATACAGAAAAAACTGATAGCAGATTTGAAATCAGCATCCAAAAATTGCACGGAATCACTGAAACTCTTGCAAGAGAAAATGAAAAAAAATGTTGACCTGTGAGTACCATGAAACACGTACACCAAGTGTTGTCCTTAGGTTTATCAAAATGCACATTGTTTGACGTAATTGCGCAGAAACTACAATAATTACACTGGTCAACACGATTTTTGCGGCAGACTGTGTTGGGGTCTTTTTTACCTAATTTTGGGGCGCTGAATCCGAATCTGGCATTATTTTTTTTCTATCACATCACGTTTTTGAGATAATATATATGTTCATTATAAATAATACCGCAAATCAGAAACCGCCTAGAAATGTAGAGGTTGTTTTAATCAAAACTGCTGGAACGCTTAATCATGCAAAACACGAACACAAAGCCTCGAAATCATTTAAAAAACATCACTAGAAACTAACCGTTGAACAATCAATGTAATGATACAGAAATTCCACAATCTTTAAGAGCTCGAAAATTTTCGTTTTAATGGCTTTCGTTTATGGGTAGTGGTGTAATTTTCTCTCTTCAAGTTCCAGCAGTAATCTGCCATCATGTGGCAGTCCCATCGGCCTTGGTAGCGCTCTTTCATATAATTCTAATGTCTTAGTGAAAGCGCTCACCTTATTCTTCACTTAAGTCCCCAAGGTTTTCAGAAAAGTAATCTAAATGATTTTTCAGAAAATGTAGCTTTATGCTCATAATGCATTTCATCTCTTGCATGCTGGATAACATTTATTTTAAGAGGTCTCGATAGTTCTCTGCCTTTCTGTTGCCAAAGGAGTTACTAACAACTAAAGAAAAAGCATTCCAAGCCCTTGCTTCAACTGTGTTCATTAATGAGCTGCAAAGTTTGGATCTCTGAGCAGCTTCCTTATTTGTGGGCCACTAAAAACTCCAGCCTTTTTCTTTCTTTTCTTCACTGAGACTTGGGAAGGCTTAGCAGATGTACTTAAAGCAATCTCCATTGTGATCAAGATCCTTAGCATACCATTTCATTGCCCCAAGTTTGATGGGAAGTAGCAGCAGGATGATCTTCTTGGTATCTACTAACGGGTTATGAATGATATTTTTCTCTCCAGGTGTTAAACTGCTCCTTTCTGGCTACTTATCTTTTATCCAATGCTCATCTATGGCTCTGCTATCCCAGTAGCAGAGAAAACAAGGGTATTTGGTGTAACCACCTTGCTGTCCTAACAGAAGGTTCATTATTTTTATGTCTACACATAATCCCCAGCCATGATCACTGTACTTCAGTGTTTCCAGCACATCCTTAATGTTTTCATACGTTTCTTTGAGTGTCACAGAATGTCCTACTGGAATCGATGCATATTTATTTCCATTGTGAAGGAACACGCACTTCAGGCTTCGTTTTGAGCTGTCAATTTTCTTTTACATTATACGAACAATGTTATGTTTATTGTTGACAATGTTTACGTTTTACTAAAGAGCAGGGTGCTGTCACAAAAAGCATTGGCCTTTTAAGTCTCCAGGGCAGATGTATACAGATAAAGACGGTAACTCAGTAATGAGCTACCAAACGTGATGTATAAACCAAGCGCGATGTATAAAGATGGTAACTAAGTCATGAGATACGAAAGAAAAAATGAATGCGTCCACATATATTTTCGAAATTCGAAAAGAGGTCCGTGATTGAAAAAAGATTGAGAACCCCTAGATTAAAGTTTACTGAAAACTCTGTCATTCTGTGCTACAACAAAACTTCCAGCCAAGGTTTCATCATAGGTGATTTCAATAACAATATTTGATCTGTTGCTGTTATACGCTCACCGTACCGTCACTAACGAAAGTCAAAATTTGATTAATTTATGAAATTGGGGAAAATGCGCAGCGAAAAAACCTGACGTGATAGAGCAATTCTGAGCTCAGAATTGGATTCAGCAACCAAAACTTAGCCTAAATCAATCATCAAAGTTCATGCAACAAAAATTTTTTTTGTTTTTGTAGACCAGTGTTATCTATTAAGTGCGCTGTAAAACGTGGTCTAACTAATATATTTGAAAAACACGCAATAAATGTTATAAAGACATTTTATCCGACGAGAAACAAACTGTGTTCTGAAGCAAGTTTACTGTTTCAGTACGCTTTATAAAAACTTTATAAAAATTTTTATAAAAGCTATCATAAATTTAAACTGAAAGTTAACTGATGAGTAATTAAAGAAAACGATAAGAATTGAGATACGAAACGGTTTTGCCAGAAAACTGTAGCGATGTTTTACATAATACAGTGAGACCTCGTTAATCCGGACCACTTCGTTTCGTCAAAAAATGTCGGTTTAGCGGGGTTTCCGGATTATCGGAAAGTAAAAAATCAATCAATCTTGCAAATGCAGCACCGTGTTCAAAACGCAGTGTGCACCTTACTCCAATTCTAAGTACCGACTTTCTGGCTGGACAGCAACTAAAATAAAATTATATTTTTTGTATGATCCGACCCAGTGTCGAACCCCAGAACCACTGTATTAAAGACGAATGCTCTCCAAGTGACGAACATTCGGCCGCAAATCGGTTTGACAACCGCTCTTGCATGGCGAAGCATTCCGGCGGGACCAGCAGTCTTGAACTTTCTTTGACCTGTTTCCAATCTTTGCGCAATGCGATATATTAAGCTGATAGCACGATTGAGTTGCAGCAGTATGTCTTCAATAGATTGCCGCACTCAACCGATGTACTGTACGTATTTTTTTGCGACCGCGGAAGTGTTGTTTGTTACTGTTGATGAACAATTTATTTTTTCATTTCTAAAATACTGTACAGTATTTCATAGTATGACTAAAAAGCTGTGCGGCTAAAATTTTTTACAAAGCGCAATACTGTACTTTTGAATCAATAAAGACCGCAACGTTATTATGCGTAGATAATCGGCTATTGTTTCGTCAACTAACTACCCAGTGTACATAGTGTATTAGGACAATCGTGAATCATTTTCGCTTAACTGTTAATAATCCGGTTTATCGGATTTTATTGCTATTGATTTAGCACATTTGTTCCAAAACTTTTGTGTCGGAGTCGGACAGCGGGGTTTCCGGATTAAAGGGGTAAAATGCATAGGAAGAAATCCGTTCCCGGCAGTTTTGTGTCGGATAGCGGGGATTCCGGTTGTTCGGGGTCCGGATTAACGAGGTCCCACTGTATATTAGTTTAACTAATACAGGTTGAAAGAATATAATTATTAAAAGACATAATTGAACTCTTGAATAATTAAGTTATGCTCATTCTTAATAAATGTATCCTATAGCAATTACGTCAACTATAGATATATCTGTCGCCACTCGTCACACATATTTCGTGGAAGCAGGCTAACCCGTACATACAAGAGTCCCAAATAAGCAGGATATACGTATGCAAAAGGGTTAAACCTTGATCAAGTTGAAGTGTTAGATTTGTTATCTCTGATACGTCTAGCTTGACTGCGTTGCCTTTGTCGGATTTTTGTTTTAATAGTTCTATTTCATGTTGTTTAGCTGCGGGTTTCCCTACCGGAATAGAACATGCGCAATCAACCGAAGTTACGTTTGTAACCAGACCATCGCTTGCCATACCGGAGCGCTTTGCGATGCCAACTGTCCCACCCACTACAGATGCCAGAATCATGACTGCGTGGAACGAGCTACCTTGTGTGATGGAAACTCTTGCAAAGGTTGCCCCGAAGACGACGAATGGACATCAGGAGCTGGCTTTAAATGCATAAGGCAAGGGAAATTATGCCGCTTGCCTCAGCAGTTGTTGTGGGACGGCGTGCAAGAGTGCGACGAAGGGACCGATCTCTGTTACTTAACTACACGTCGGTCTAACATAGACGGAAGGTAAGACATAATGGTTTATAAGTTTACTCTTTGTAGCAATTCGGGTTTGAAAACAATGTACAAAGTGTCGTTAATGTTTCGCCAATATATTGGTTTGTAGGGTGTGTAGAGGGACGTTTTTAACATTACGCAATAAATATTTCAATTGACTTTATACTGAAAGTAATGACATCACCATAACCATTGCTCAATGCATATGGTGTAGGTTCTGAAAACTCGGTACAATGGAACGTAAAAAAGATTGAAGGATTTTCATGCCAACTGTATCGGGTCTCAACAACCAACTTAAACTTTAGGCTCGATCCATACAAACGTTCCTATAGCTAAGTTAAGCAAAACTAGAATAGGCTCGCTAAAATTCTTTGTGTATAGATCCACCGGTACCGGTGATTAATACCGGAATGTACATGTTGAAACTAATGTTAACAACTCATTCGGTTTCAGAGACATCCGATTTGAGCATGATGTTGCTTTTGATCATTCACTTTGCTTTGAATGTTTGGACCGATCAATGATCATCCCACGTCACGGGGTGTGCGATGGCGTCATCGATTGCTCTGATCTTTCCGATGAATGTCTTTGTGAAGGCGAACGACCAAGGATCTGTGACGACATCATTCTAAATTTGCCTGATGGGAATCTTTTGCTGTAAGTTTCACCTACGTATTACGGGAATGATGGATATCAAACAAAAGTGAACAAAAACTTGAAGTGTTTTAAAGTGAATATCACACGAAGCTTTATTTTAAAATTCTATAATATTAAAATTAACCAATGTGCAAATAGGCTTATAAATATAAAACAAATAAGAAAAAGCAAGCTTACGTTGTCTTGTACTTGCTGTACGTAAAATCCTTGATGGATAAAATTCCAGATAAAAGTTTGAAATAACTGTACACAGGTTTTTGAAGAAGTTGCGCTTGCAAATAAATCATTTATTGTATTTGTATTTAACAGATCAGAATCTTCAAAGTGCAGCGTTGGTCAGGTTTCTTGTGGGAACGGAACTTGCATTAATCGAACGTCAGTGTGCGACACAGTTGCTGACTGTCAGGATAACAGAGACGAAAAGTATGACCTAATGCGTGAAAATTTCGACCAAACGTTTTTGCCAGTTATAAAATATGTCTAAATAAACTTATTAGTAAGGTCTTAAGGTAAATCATAAATATTTTTCTCTTGCAAACGTTTGAAATCTGTCTTAAAGATTTCAATACTGCCGAGGTACCCTTCAATGCAGTGATGGATTACCCGCAGATCGCGGAGGCGAATGCAGGTCGGTTGCAATATTTTAAAACGGTGACACTTAAGTTACTGTTTCATGAAACCTTCTTCATTGCAGATGCGAAACGCGCTGCGTAGTCAAGTCTGCGGTTTTGTGTGATGGAGTTGGGGATTGCCCTCCCCCCGGCTTTGGTTGGGGCACTGTCAGATGGGGCAAAGAGCCGGGGCACCCTGCCGACGAATGCGAAGCCCGCTGCTCCAACTCCACGGCGTTCCCATGCGTCGACCCCGCTACCGGTGCACTAGGTCTTGGGGAACCTCAATATTCATTTGTATGCAATGTTGTTTTTGATGGAAATTGGAACCTGGTAATATGACCATTTAATAATAATTTTTGTGAAACTTAAGAATTTAAAGATGGAGAAGCATAATTACGTAAATAACACAAGATTATTATCAATGTAGGCTACTTAGATATTGAGCTTTTGCTAGTAGCCAAATAGTAACAATATAGTTTTCTGACAGATACAGGATAGTACAGTTATGTTGGTGTTTATAAATTGAAGTCACAGGAATCATATATTTTCGTCTTGTGTAGGCCCTTGTCTTAGAACTGGACAGTGAACGTGAATGTGATGGAGTTGTGGAATGCACCGGCACTCAGGAGGATGAGGTTGATTGCCCGGATCGTTTCTATTGCCTCGCTGGTAATCGAATCAGTATCGAGCAGTCGGAAGTTTGTGATGGATTCGAGGATTGCGACGACGGAGCGGATGAAAACAACATCACTTGTCCTCACCGATTCTTCTGTTCTGCTCTTGGAGGAACAGCGGTGGGCTTATGACTAAAGATAAAAGTCATCTGTAAAATCAGGGACACTTTTTCAAGTGTTATCAACAATGAGACAACGTTACAATATTAATGTATTATTGTATAAAACTTACATTATTATGTCGTTTATATTTATACTTTACATTAATAATAATTCACCCAAAGAGATCTATAGCTTATTTTCTGCTTTATTTTATTGGTATAAATAATACTATGTAGGTTTCGATCGAAGCAGAGCTTGAATGCGATTTCAACATCAACTGCGATGACAACAAAGATGAATTGAATTGTACCGACGATCGATTTTACTGCGAAAGCGGAAAACCTTTGTTTGTCACGAAAAGACAAGTATAGTATAATCTACAGCGTATAGGTCTATTACTTCAAATCTATTTAGCAATGTGCGTTGTTATAAATATGATTTTTTATATATAACCTGAACGTTGTTGTACAGCCTATACGTTGTTGTACAGCCTATCCGTTGTTGTCTGATTGTGAGTTGAAACTTATTGGATTGAAAGTGGAAATTATATGAACTATTTGCTCCTGAAAGCCTCAGAATTTTACAACAGAGAATGTAGTTTCAGTTCATTTTCAGAGCAATTAGTTGTTTGCATTTATTAAAATAGCAATTTGACGGGCGTAAGGATTGTGAAGATCTAACGGACGAATGTCCTATCACGTCGCCTGACAGGAGAGAGGACATTTTTTCCTCAAGATATCAGCTCATTGCGAACCCAGTTTTACGTGCTTTAGTGTGGATAATGGGACTTCTAGCAATTTTTGGGAACGCGGTTTGTTATGTCATATGTAATTTTTTTTAAATTTTAGAAAGACAAAACTCTTGTGTATTGGCGTTTCCATTGCAACCTTGGGATTGGTTAATTGTGTTTTAAATTTTTAGGTTGTCGTTTTCGGCGAAAGCAAACAGTTGGTTAAAACCAACAAGAAAAAAGGATTAACATCTCTGAGCGTTAACCACATGCTGGTCTTAAACCTGGCTGTCGCAGATTTCCTGATGGGCATCTACCTCATAATGCTTGGCATAGCAGGGGCCGTTTACGACCAACGGTTTTGTGCTAACGAGTTAATTTGGAGATCCAGCAGCGTCTGCACCACGATGGGAATACTTGTCGTGCTCTCAAGTGAAACATCTGTCTCTACAATGGTCCTTCTCACCGCTTTCCGTCTCTATGCCATATTAAACGTAAAAATTTGTATAATTGGTCAGCAATTGTTGTGTTTGTGTTTGTCTTATTTGGCGAGACCACATAACATACCGGTAACATGTTTTGCCACAAAAAGTCTGTTTAAACCTTTGCAACAAATTGATATTTCAAAATATTTTTTTCAGCCGTTTAATGCTTCCAGCAAACCAACTCCATGCCAGGTTCTCATCTCCCTGTGTCTGGTATGGGTGGTTTCATTAGCTTTAGCGCTTGTCCCTTTGACTGCTCATCTACAGCACATGTTTGCTGAGGAAGCGTTAATAGAAAACAATCCTTTCTTTGAAAACGTGGTGGTAGATTTGGACTCGGCAAAACTTTGGATGGAAAAGCTCGTGATCTTTGATCCTGAGTATAGCAATGTTACTTCTGATACAGTCCTTGAGATGAAAAAGTCCACCTCTTGGGAGGAGTTAAAGAAGACTTTAGCACATGATGAAAACAATAACGTTGAATTTTTTGACGTTTCCCAGATTCTTGGGTAATTTGGTTTAAATGACGGTGGTAGTATTTCGCTGGAGCAATTAATTTTATCTACCCGTTAACAAAACATTTTTTTAAACAGTTTATTCCGTTGGTAGTTTTATAAGTTTACTGTATTTGTTCCATTTCTATATCATGGCATAATTTTTAGGTACTACAGCGCGGATAGCGTTTGTATACCGAGGCTTTTTGTATCAAGAGCAGACAAGGCATGGCCATACTCCCTTGCCATCACAACTTATAATTTTCTTGCTTTCGTATTTGTCTTGTGCGGTTATACTTTCATCAACTTCGTTTCGAGGAAGAGTGCACTCAAACGCAAGGACAGTAATGTTACTAAAACCTTGGCGGAAAATCGCATGAGAGGTGGGGTACTATGATGACATTTTGTGTATTCATATTAAAACTCAACCAGTAAACTGTGGACTTGTTTTAAGCTTTTAACCAGTTATTTGTCTTCTTTATTTGATTTAGACTTATTTTATCGTACTGGGATTCATCACTGTAATGTGTTTTGAAAAAACAATAACTAGTGAAGTGTTGTTGTCGGCGAAATATAACAAAATATGATATTTTCAGCAATGCAGAGAAAAATAATACGTTTGATTGCCACGGATTTTTGCTGCTGGGTTCCAATCTCAATCATGGCTTTCATCAACTTCAGCGGCGTTCCGGTGCCAAATGTTGCTTATGCGGTCTCGGCAATTCTACTGCTCCCGATCAACAGCGCTCTAAACCCGATCCTCTACTCAAATTTTGTCGATAATTTAACTTCAAAACTAGGGCTGACCTGCCAAAAGGGCGAAAGTAACAAAGGTTACTCTGCAAGCACCCGCATGTCAAGTGGCAGTCGCTCTGCCATTTCACAAAACACAGTTGTCTCAACTGCGATCTAACAATTATTTGCCCGACATTGTCTACAGAAAGACCAAACTTACTGCCGCAAACGGACTTTATTTCCTTTCAGCATTTGCTAAGCTTTTTTCAAACTATCATTCTCTTGTCAGGCCGCACGTTTCAAACATTATGTTGCAGAGTCGTAACCAAGTCAAACTCGAGTTGTAAGTCAAGTCATTTACCTTTCAATCTCAAGTCAAGTCGAGTCTTTTGGTTAATAAAACTCGAGTCAAGTCGAGTCGATTAATATTCGAAACCAAGCCAAACAGAAAACAAAAACAGCATTTCTGTCAACATACAAACGTTTGGGATTATTACAAAATTTGCTTCATTTGTCTGCAACGTACGCATTCGTAGACAAGTAAAATCATTTTAAATAACACTTTAATGTATTCCGACAAAAGAATTGAGATTCGTTTTTCTTTGATGCTGAAAAGTAAACAAAAAGACCTGACTCGAGTCAAGTCGAGTCATTGAAAACTGTGACTCGAATCGTTACGACTCTGTCATGCTGTTTTGATTTCTGATTTTCGCAGATATGTTGAAGGAGGTTCAGTGAACTGACTACCTGGACAACCTTTTCGAAAACGTTCATGACTCAGCACAGTAGATATTGAATTCAAGCAAAGTATTTCAACATACAGCCCGTTACCGCAAATGTGCTGCAAATAAGCTGCAAATGAGAAAAATGTCATCTTAAAGGGTCATTCAGCTACTTGATATGTATGGCCCGTAGAAGAACTATTTCACTCTACGAAATATATAAGCAAAGAAACTTCCAAGAACTTTGAATATCATTTTTTTACAACATTTAACGTTTATTTTTGGCAAAAACTGATTCTTAATGGGCAAAGAACAGCATTTTTCGAATTGTATTTTATGTCGTACATAATGTTTGATGAAAACAGAATTATTATTTGTACATACTATAAGTTTCTAATAATAAAAGATTTAAAGGCTTTAATTTTGAAGGGAAACTTTTCCTCATAAAGTTGCAGCTTGCTAGTATGTCTCTCACAAACAAGCAGATAGGCGAACCTATGTGCAGAGCACAAGTCAAACTATAAGGTCTGGACGAATCACTGAAAACTTTAAAGTGAATATTTAACCCTATACAGTAGTAGGTCATGCCGCTCGTCCTTAAAGATAGGCGGTTAGGTTAAAACACTGGCATGCGGAAACTGATTTTGCTAGTTATGATTATAGTTTTTAGATAGATAGTGTTTAATTGGAGATAGATGGTTCTGAAGCCAATCCAATATTTTTTTAATGCACTGGCAGTGAAGCTAGTTACATTTATATTTGCATTGTGTTTTTTTATTTATGCGTTGTGGACAAATAGCTTTTAAGGACGCCGCGTTGCGTCAATTACGAGGCCAGTGCGCATTTTTTTGGTTTCAAATTGTTTTAATTCATTGTTGTTTTGGCGGCCAGAGAGAATCCACGGTTATAAACAGTCCTGTATTGTACCTTAAATAGGGTTTATTACAGTCCGCTATACTTCTAACTGTAGTCTGGGAGATAGGAAAAACAAGTGAGGCATCAGAGAGTTGGCAGCTTTTTGGAAGGCACAATTCCGTTGCTGGGTGCCTTGTTGATATAGAGCGGTTGTTTTGGCTGCCCATCAGAGGGCATATATTCAATACACGACTCCTTATTGGCAGGTTGTCCTGAAAGAAAGCGGAAAGCAGTTTGACCAAGTGGAACCCGGTTGGTTTTTGGTTGACATACTCTTTTCATTTTCAATTTACCCTATCCTGGCCATTCTCAGTCTGTTCATCAAGTAGCAAGGGTGGTAAAGATCTTTCTTTGAGGTTGATCTTGATACTCTAATTATTTTTCTATAGTGGAACGATTAATTATTTTCTCGTTCGTGTAGCCAGGCTTAACTTCACATTTACGGTGAACAGCGACACCTTTAACTGCACGTAACTGTGAGTAACCTACTAACCTTCCACTGTGAGACTGTGTAGCGTTATCAGTTTTATCACACTAATGAAACAAACCGATGATCTTCGACAAGCCACATTTTATTGGTCTCGGCCATACGCCGACTCACACTCTCCTCTCTTAAAAAGCGCACAATCTTTATATATAACAAAGGTGCCAAATCACGTGATTAAAATAGTTAACAAAAGCGTAAAAGGTGCTGATTGGTAAAAACGCTTCAAACAAAAACACGATGATAAGTAACAACACAACATGTGAGGAACAAAGTCCGTAACAATAGTAATAGCCAAGGATCTTCCCTTGCAGCCAATTTAAGTCTTTATCCCTTTTGAAACGGATCATCAGATATTTAGTGGGCTCGGTAGACAAATGGTTCGAGAGCTGGTCTCGCAATATGCGGCTCGTGTTCCGTGATACCGATATAGATCCGTGTGGCGTCATATCGTTGTAATGTCTTTGGATTAAATTTGCGTTTAAGTTTATCTGGTAGAACATAATAAACTCTGACATTCATATTGCCAGTTGCAATACTAGTTTTATTTCTCTGCAATGCTTTTCAAGCCAGTTCGTTTCCCAGTTTTATTTTCCTACATTGGGTGTGAAGCCAGTTACATTCAATGATTTTACTTCCCTGCATTGGTCGTGAAATCAGTAACAGTGTTAAAACGTCTACAAAGATTACGTTTTGTATACACCAGTCAAGTCAAATTAAATACTATCAGTCTCGTTCTCGACCATAACTCAATTTATAAGCCACAATATAGCATATAATAGTTTTCTGTTGAATACAGCAAATAGTAATTGCACACAGGGAGTGGTGTAACAATGCACCTTGCTGTTTACCTAATGGGGAATAAATAAAGAAGTTCATTTCTTTTACATTGTTATCTCTGAGACAGATTAATTATTGTTTATTTAACACATCTTGTACAATCGCGATCGGTGTTCAAAAGTTGTCAACACACGGTAACAAAACCACTACAATAAGTCTGACGTCTTTTTCGATTAAGCTGAAAGCCATGCACAAAAATAAGCTTACAAAACAAAGCTAACGCTTAAATAATAAAATGCTATGTTTAAGCTCGACGTCATTTTTATGACAGAAGAAACGGTGTCTATCACCTCTTCCTCTCGGTATGGTGTGATAACCCTTATCCTCGGACTGAGAAGTCCTTGCACGATCGCTCCAGATAGCCTTTGTGCAAGTTCCAAATGTTACAGTTTATTTTTGTTTGATTTTGTTATATAGATTTTCCCAAATTTGGGATTTTCCACCGGGTTCACTGAACAGACGCAAGCGTCGTTAGTGCCTTGCCCAAGGTAAAGAACTGTAAAGAGCCGCACGTAATACCAGTTCAGCGTTCGCACCACTCCGTAGTCTACAGAAGACGCATCCGATTTAACGAAAGCATTAAATGGTAAGATAAGAATACTGTAAACTCATGAAACGATTTTATTCTTAAAGTGTCTTTTACTTTGTAGGGCTTTGTAGCTTTGCAGGGCCATGTTATGTCAAAATAACATGTATTGAGGAAGGTCTGTTCGTAAAGGTGTGAATGTTGAATTGTTGGAACGAATCACCGACACTGTTAAACCGAAACCGTAAGACAGTCTGAAAGGTTAATGACGGGAACCGAGTAGGATTTCCCTTATAAGCAATAGCTCTTGCTTACTGTGCAAAATTAGTTGCGGAAAGGCTACTGCACACGCAGTAGTGAAGTATGATGTGTTTTGCAATCAACAATCCACGTTTTTAATGATGAACATGGGGTCACGAACCATGAAAGGTTGAGAACCATTTTCAAGACGAAACGTCTGACTGGATTACATAAACATAAAAAGAAAGGCAAGGCTGAAGCTTTGGTAATGAGATGATATAGGCCTATACTTGGGAGTAGTACCAACACTTGAGGGCATGTCGGACGGAAACGCATGTCTTCATTGAACTGCGTAACGATTTTGGAGATGGAATTGCTGGGTCCGTGTTGAAGTTTGACAGAAATTACGAAATCGATCAAAATGTAAATGGAAAATGATCAACTAACATAACCAAAAAAAAAGATAATTATTTGCCTCGGAACGATATAGTTCGGAACAGTTGTTGTAACGACATATTAGACCATTGCCGAAACGCTTCTAGTCTCTTGAACAGGTTTGCGAAAGTGTATTGAAAGCCCCAGATCCTGCAAAAAGAATTGATTTTTTGAACTCCAAGCGATTTCATAAGTGGGCAATGCGGAGAAGGCGATGGTTTCAGAACTTTTAGACTCTCGGCGTTCATCTCCAAGACTGAGGTCAGTACGATTGTATATATAATTATATATATATATCTATATATAGCACATATATAATTATGTGTATATATATATTTGTTTATGTTTATATATATGTATATGCGTTTAGACAGCATATTGAATCAAATAACTATTTTGATAAATAAAACAACTATATGAATTTCACACAAGAAGTGGTGTAACATAAATAAGACTAGAATACACCTTGCTTGTTTAGCCAAGCAGTTATCACTTCTTTTACTCATTAATTATTATCTCGAAAATAGATTATTGTTTCTTTTATACGTCTTGTACAATCGGTGTTTAACAGTTGTCAAGCAGTAAAGAGAAAGCTATGCATAAAAATAAGGTTACCAAACAATTAAAGTATTAAGTCTAAACAATAAAGTTGACATGTTTAAATCTAATCTCACTTTTAGGGCCGAATGAAATGGAGTGTATCAAATCCTGTTACATTTCTATTTTATTTCCCAGCATTGCATTGTGAAGCCAGTTACGTTCACATTTTTAATTTCTTGTTGGCTTAGGTTAGGGATTGTCACTTGTCGGACCTGACACTTGGCTCCAATGTTGCTTGCAAATTTTCGCCACCCCCGTGATTGACAGTTATTTACTTGATATTTTTGTTCTAAGACTGAATGGCGATCATTATAAGCATTCGAGAGTAGTTGGCGATTAGTTACGACATTATCTTGAATACGTTTTTTGTAAAATTTATGCTTGACGAATTGGCGCCCTTACCCAGCGATTCATTTGGACTGTTATTGTTCAGAACTTAACCTGAAAATCCGAATTTGCACAGTCACGAACGCTCATGAATTCGCAAAACGTTGAGAAATTGTTTGGTGACCTGCAGAGCGCGTAGCTACGTGAGATCTTAACAACTCGTAGTCCAAAGAAGGCACTTCCTCTGCAATGTTTCCATTCAGATATTATGAAATACAGCCTAGGGTGCTTTCGAAGATATCCACTGCTGTTTAGACGTTGATAAAAGGTTTCGTGCAGGGATTGTTGTGAGAGCAAAATAAATAGAAAACATGTAGTTTTCCTGTTTATTTTATCAATACAGTTGCATGGGAGCGGCATATAGCGTTTCTGTAAAACGCTCGACTAGCTCGTTATGTATATTTTCGTTCGGGTGTTATTTAATTTACATTGAATTTGCTTGTGTTATTTTGGTTTCGTGGACTCCTACCTTATATGAGTCGGTTAGTCTGAGTTTCATGGTAACCCACGATCCAAGTACTTTTTGTGGTCTATACCGCACGTTATGTCTTTCAGCAATGTTTTTGTATTGATTATTACATACAGGTGCTGTGATTAGATTTACTGCATTTTAAGATCACCACACAAGGTTAGCTTATGCGCTGCACAAACGATATCTTATACTCGTATAGAATTACGTAGCGTTTGAATTGCGCCATAAATTGCTTTTTTTGCGTTTCAAGAGATCGTTTTTTACAATGGAATAACTTTAAAACATTTTGTTAACAAGTTTGACAAAAGTTGAGTTAAAATACGTGAGAGGACGTTTTCGTTGTACAGACGTCGGTAGATGCGATATTTGTAGTCATATCCGGAATAAAAGACATGACATGACAGTCACCAAATCAGCCTTTACTACATTCGACTTAATTTAATGTTCAATCCAGCTGTTTGGATTCAAATGTGCTCCCATGTTTCGTCCATGCCTAAAGCAATAGCGCTTGGAGCAATAACTGGCCATAAGTATTCTGTTATGGCCGCGGTGAGTGGAATGTGAAGAAAACTGTGTACTAAACTTGCTTTCACTGAATTACGTGTAGGCCTTAGTTCTGTTCACATTTGCCAATTGTACGACAAATAGCGTTTGTATTTAGAATTCAAAACGAAATTTGTTTAAAGTTATGGATGAATATATAGTTGATTAATTGTCATGTGTTGGTGAGAGAGGAACAGAAACAAATTTGCAAATAGATGGACTTCAGTTTGGCTAAATATTGCCTCAGTACGCTTTTATTGTATTTTAACTGTTTTAGGACTATTTAGTGACACTATAATAGTTGCCGTAGAAGTTTTGTTGCGTCGAGAATACGAGTTAAAATATAGCATTTGTTTTATTAGTTTAGTTCCTGTTGTTGTCTAATTGCTAAATTTAAAGCTTTTTAAAATAAAGAAGTTGTTTTTCATTCAAAACCGCAAGGAGCAATGGCTGCGTTTAGTATAAATGTGCAAGGACTTTTGTTACTCTGTCTTGTGCTGTGCGTCAAAACAACGTTAATTTATGCCCAGAAAAGTAAGTAACAGATAGAGAATTGTTGTGAAATGCTTACGCAGTTTCTGAACCATGTTAACATTCATAAACATAGGTTACGCGTGTAAGGACGGGACAGAAATTTCATTAGAACGATTTTGCGACGGTCTGCAAGACTGTCCAGACGGAAGTGACGAACTCATAACGACCACAGGTTGCCCTGAGTGTACAATGGAAGAAACTAGGTAAGAATTATTTTTTCATGAAAGTGTTCATGTGATTTGTTACAATCGGTTGTGGATAAGTGAACCTATAATAACCCAAAATCACAAGCTAAATGCGTAATTGGAAGTAATGTACATACTGAGAAACCACTTGTCGCCTAAAGGCATATTTGAAATATATGACCTTTTAAAGGGTGGGCGTACAATAATCACGACAAAATACTGACCTTTTTCAAGAAGCCATTACATCATATCTTACAGTCCAGCTGTAAGCCGCAAAAACGTAATTGCGCTGATCGATAGGAAGTATTTTAATTCTAAACTTGCTTATAGAAGAAATATTCATAAACTAAACTTTGATCTAAGTCAAAGTCTACTGACATCGTTACATCTAATATTCATGATTCGTTCATAGCTTAAGTATGCGTTATCTTCGTCGCTTTGTTTGGTTTTATATTTATACTTTATCTTGTTTAGCTGCGAGCTTCATGCCCGAAATAGAACATGCGCAATCAACCGAAGTTACGTTTGTGACCAGTCCATCACTTGCCATGCTGGAGCGCTTTGCGACGCCAATTGTCCCACGCACTTCAGATGCCAGAATCATGACTGCGTGGAACGAGCTACCTTGTGTGATGGAAACTCTTGCAAAGGTTGCCCCGAAGACGACGAATGGACATCAGGAGCTGGCTTTAAATGCATAAGGCAAGGGAAATTATGCCGCTTGCCTCAGCAGTTGTTGTGGGACGGCGTGCAGGATTGCGATAGAGGGAACGATCTCTGTTATCAAGCTTCACAGTCTAACATAGACGGAAGGTAAAGATGTCGTTCTTTGTACACTTACTACCCACCCTATACTCATTGTGGCATTTCCGGTTTGAAAAAAATGTTGTAAACAATCGTTTGATTTAATTTTCTCCATTCTATTATGCAATGTACACGTAGCTTTTAATAATATTTTGAACTGACGTTATGTGGAAAGTCATGAAATTAAGATATGATCATTGAACATGGTGTATGGTCTGGAAACTTGGTATAATGAAAGGTAAAAGAGATTCGATTACAAGAATTGTCAAGCAAACTCTCTCAAATAGGATCCCAACTGGAGTTTTAGGCTGGATCCGAAAAGAGTCCTTTCAAACAAATTTTACGTTTGTTTAACAACGCGCGAGCGAACAGGCTAAGTTAACAATTCTAAAATCTGCTCGCTAGAAATCTTTGTGAGAAATCCAGCTTTAGCTGCCATTGTTACTAGAGAACGTATGAAAGTATTATTACATTAGAATGTTATACAAAGCACGTCTAATTAAATTCTGGATTGCTTTCAATAACATAAACTTAATAGTTTAATCAATTTTTGCGGTTTCAGAGACATCCGATTTGAGCATGATGTTGCTTTTGATCATTCACTTTGCTTTGAATGTTTGGACCGCTCGATGATCATCCCACGTCACGGGGTGTGCGATGGCGTCATCGATTGCTCTGATCTTTCCGATGAATGTCTTTGTGAAGGCGAACGACCAAGGATCTGTGACGACATCATTCTAAATTTGCCAGATGGGAATCTCTTGCTGTAAGTTTCACCTACGTATTTCTTTGGGTATAATCACTACTAAATGGAGCATAATAATCAAATCAAAAAAATAACAATATTGTATTTATGTTTTTTCATATGAAAAAGGAAGGTTACTTTGATAACATATATTTATAAATTTCAGATTGTTGAAAAAAAGTAAAAAAATTACTAAACGTTTATTGAGACAAATGGATTATATCCAACATGATTTTTATTGTAAAAGAATAGTTAAATATATTAAATGCTTCAATTTAATTCAAGTAGAAGGATTAAAAGAATATAACATATAATTAATTGTCTATTCTCATCACTTTCAGTTGATAATAGAGAATATTATCGGTGTGTTGATAGGATTGAGAAGTTAGAAAGAAAATATAAATTAAATTCGTGTTTAGATACTTTGATGGACCAGTAATTTATGAGGAAATGTTTAAATAATTTTAAAATTTCATAACCAGAATTAAATTTGTGATTAATTTGCATTGTTTTATGTATTATAATTATAAGATATTTTAGGTAATTAAAGTTAAGGAATATTGTCAAAGATAACTTATAGATGTATTTCCAGAAATTTTTATTCCGATTTGATTTCATTCTTTTTCTGAATTCATAAAACATCACCTGCTTTTAGTAATGTATATAATTTTAGGTTTTCTTATCTTTTATCATCGCATTTTTCATTAAGATGTTCAACTCTTTCATTATCCTCGAGTAATCCATGAAAACATTCCTAAATGAAATTATGAATAAAAATAGATTTCCAATCATCAGCAACAGTCATTTTGAAATATCCATCTCAATTTAAAACACCCAATGTTGGAACTTGTGTAATAGCATGAACAATATATCCATTAATACTTCCAGCATATTCTATACATATTGGGTGAAAGAAAAATTAACGTTTTTTAAAGATAATTAATCTTATTCCTCATGTCTTACATTATCATATATAAAAAAATTTACCCTTCAGAACTTTTCTGAATAATCAATTTTATTTTATCATTTTTCATTGATTTTAATTTTGTCACAATTCCATTTTCATCAAATATTTTCATTTTGGGTCCGGGGTATGCTTTTTTGTATTCTTTCAATATCCTCTTTTGATAATATACCCGTAGGGCCTTTGGTACACGAAGTGCCTCTGGTATCATGCGTTATTGTAGACCACTCATGTTTATAAGTGGAATACCTGGCTAGTTCAGTTAGTTACGGCGCTCCAACAGATGCCAAAACTCGTCGAAATCAGTTTTTTCTTAAATGATTTTTTGGAGATCTTTCTAGAAAGCCTTTCACAAAAAAGGCAGTAAATGACATTGCACTTTCAGACAGTCGCGTGTTAGTTACTAATTGGTTTGTAAGTTAGTGATAGCATCCCAGTCAAGTTCTCTTGATGTAAGCTGCTTAGTATAAAAGATCACACAATGTCTGTAAATGAAGAATGTCTCGAGTACAATTTGGATCGAAATGGAGTAATGAATTAGACTTTAGATGAGCAGGATATTTTCAATGCGCATATAGGTTATCAGAAAATACCTGAATATGTGCATAAACTGCATGCGTTGCATTTCCCTTCATGGAAATTTACAAACGAAGGGTCCAAGAAATGCGTTAAAGAATTTGCACTAATTCTCAGCCAACCGTAATTTCCATCATGACATAGTATGCTTAGGTCTTCATGATGTATTTTGTCCATATATGATGCTTGAAAGGTATGTGCACACCATGTGAAAGTGAAAGTTTTGAAGCTTACTACAACTACCGTTTTAAGGCTTTTGTACAGATTGCTTTCCGTTAATAGCAATGCAATTTGGTGCATGTTCTTGAAGAATATCCTCAGTTCTAAAACACTGCAAACAGTATCTACAGAACTGCTTTTTGTGTTAGTGTTTACTTTGATTAAACATGAATCTATTAAAGTATTTTATCCAAACTTAATGTTCTTTTATCAATAATAAATCAAGGGTTGTTCCATCTAAAAGGACCGTCGGTTGGAACTACTTTTTTCTCCAAATGCATTAATACTGATATTATTTTGTTTTTCAATTATTGGTATTTGTTAGCTTGTAACTAGAAAAGTTACATCATTTAACACCAATATAAAATGGCCCCTTTGAGGTTTATTTTTAGCAATGTTAAGATACAGCATCAATGAGCATCAACAGAATCAATTACCCACCTTGAACCTTCACTAAGCCAGTTAGCAATTTCTTTATTATTGACTATTTATAACTGCCTCACTGCTTTACCTTTCATTTTTTTAAGAAGTGTTTGTGGCGTATACTGTAATTCAACAACCAGTTAGCAAATTTATTAATAACTTTTCGAACTTCAGAAGCTAAATTATTAGCTAGTGTTTTTAAAGTTGGCGTAGACGTGTTATAAGATGTTGATTTCAGTACAGGAGTTTTTGTACCAGGAACTGGCACATCTAAACTATTTCATTGATTTGACTTTTTTTGTCTTAAAATGTTTTATCTTGAAGGCACTTTTATAGTTTAAGAATTTCCTAACAATTTTTTTAATATCATAAAATCACATGACCTAATTTGAACTAATTTAACCCGTTTAAGTTACGAAATTCTGTCTGTGCTCGTACCACCGATCTAATGAGCTCGTTTGACCCTATAAAGTCACGTGAGTTCAAACTGTGCTTGCTCGACCGATCTAATGAGCCCGTTTGACCCTATAAAGTCACGTGAGTTCAAACTGTGCTAGCTCCACAGATCTAATGAGCTCGTTTGACCCTATAAAGTCACGTGAGTTCAAACTGTGCTTGTAGCGTCATCTTACATACTAAAATCTATAACTATAACCAGTTCTTAACCTTCAATGGCGACACAAGCGACACCCACCCTACCACAACATTAAACGATTGCGTTTATAATTCATAAAGTAATTTGTTATTGCTTAAGTCTTATCAATAAACTTCATAAAAACACAAAAGCGCTCGTTATCTTCACGAGCAGAATATGATATTTTTTTCAAAATTGCAATTTTGTAACGCCATATATTTCCGAAAACCGACATAATTTCTTTGGTTTACTAGTTTTTAAATGAATAAAAACTTGTGTTTGGTATATTGGAACTTTTCATTCATTTGGTTTTCTTGCCATAACTGCATACAAACAAAGATGTTTGATGCAGCGGAGAACCAGATAGTCTCGAACGTAATCATATAGCAATAACGGCCGAATGAAAATTATAACCGAAAAGCGTTTAATTGCATTTAACAATACAAAAGATGAGAAAGATAAAGCAACAAATTATTTTTTTTTTATTGCTTTGTTTTCTAAAGTTCCGTTTCGTCACTAAGCGGTTCTCACGATTCCTGCGCGTGACAGTCTCTTTTTACGTATTAATTATTATTAAAACACGGTGACGCAAACACCGCCACTTTTCATCTCCATACCTATAATGTGTACTATTTTCGAGCTATAATAATTGCTTAACTTAATTTTAACCTATGACACATGACTAACCGATCTTCCTTGGCGAACTAACTTTGAGTCACGACCCAATAAGAGTAGAGTTTTTTAAACTCTTGAATTTTATTTTAACAGTTAGAATCAACTGTTTTCATGCTTATTCCCTTTCATCTTCAGCAACAGGTTTCGTGACAAACTAATTAGCGTAAAAGTATTTAATCACTTGTAAAGTATATTAAAATAAAAATGATAATTAATAATTTATTGTGCAACAAAATAAACATGCAACTATAACCTGTCCGCGACAGGTTTTATGCAATTACACAAAGTGTTTTTCGAAAATAATTAGCCTATGTATCTATTGTATTGGTTTATGAAGGAAAAACTCTACACTTGCAAATAAGCCATTTTATGTGGTTTGTATTTAACAGATCAGAATCTTCAAAGTGCAGCGTTGGTCAGGTTTCTTGTGGGAACGGAACTTGCATTAATCGAACGTCAGTGTGCGACACAGTTGCTGACTGTCAGGATAACAGAGACGAAAAGTATGACCTAATGCGTGAAAATTTCGAGCAAAAATTTCTGGTTGTTGTAGAACATAAGAAAAATCTTCAGCTGACTTGTGTTTATTATTTAAAGTAATGCGGATTGTTCTGCATGTGTGGAAGCATTTTACAGAAAAATTTTGAGCAAAGTGTTGTGCAAAGTGCAAGCGTGACGAAACAAAACGTTGTTTTACACAATTTAAGCAAGCAATTTAAAGACCATTTTGCGCAAAGTTTCTTTTAATTTAAACAAATTATTACAAGCGGTTTCATTACTGTTCCAGCCCAAAATATTTTCTCTGATATAAACTTGCCTTCAGGTTTGAATATTGCCAAGGTACTCTTCGATGCGGAGACGGATTGGCCGCAGATCGCGGAGACGAATGCAGGTAAGTTGGAAGCAACGTTTTAATACGAAATTTTAATTTCAATACTCTTAGGTTACCATGATGTGAACCTTCTTTGGTTCCAGGTGTGATACGCGCTGCGTAGTCTTATCTGCGGTTTTATGTGATGGAGTCGGTGAATGTCCTCCCCCCGGCTTTGGTTGGGGCACAGTCAGATGGGGCAAAGAGCCGGGGCACCCTGCCGACGAATGCGAAGCCCGCTGCTCAAACTCCACGGCTTTCCCATGCACCAAGCCATATTATTCTGGTGTCGGGCAACCTACATTTCTATTTCAGTGTTCTGTGAACGTAAGTTTGTATGTGGCGTGATACGACCCCAGAAAAGATAATCTAAAATTATACTTTATTTAAAACAATAATTATAGCTTAAAGCTAAATATGATAATGAATAAGCGTCGTTAATTGGATGAAAAGTTTTTATTTGAAGTGAACTTTTGATAAAGGTTGTGGTAGCTATGCAGCAATAATACATCAAGTTATTTGTCACATACTTTTAGATGTAGGTTATTGGCGTTAATAGGAGGATATCAGAGCAATCATGCAACTTAATTAATTTTGTATATAGGGCTTTCTGGTAGTGTTGGAGGGTCAATATTATTGTGATGGAGTTGTGGATTGTCCCGGCACTCAGTATGATGAGATTGATTGCCCGGATCGTTTCTATTGCCTCGCTGGTAATCGGATCAGTATCGAGCAGTCGGAAGTTTGTGATGGATTCGAGGATTGCGACGACGGAGCGGATGAAAACAACATCACTTGTCCTCACCGATTCTTCTGCTCTTCACTCGGGGGAACAAAAGTAGGCTGATTTTCTTTTGTACTTTGTTGGGTTTGTTGGGAGGATATTTGATCTTGATCTTTGATTTTTAATATTTCTATTAAATTACATGATGGCACTCACAGTTGACATTTTACATGTTGGTTATTAAGACAGAAGTTTTCAGTAAAAGAGTGGCAGATTTTAGGATCTTATCAATAATTACATCGAAAACTTTATTTAACTTACAAAAATTAATTTATAGCTTATTTTCTGCTTTAATTTCCTGGTAATATTAGGTTTCGATCGAAGCAAAGCTTGAATGCGATTTCAACATCAACTGCGATGACAACAAAGATGAATTGAATTGTACCGACGATCGATTTTACTGCGAAGGCGGAAAACCTTTATTTGTGTCGAAAAGACAGGTATAGATATAATTCTAAATCTCTCCAGCAACGTGCATACTTTTTCGTCTAATTGTGGGTGTAAGCTTATTGGTGCATTGAAAGTTAGAATACGGATAAGCGCTATTTGCTCTCGAAATCCTCAGACTTTTATAACAGAGAATATAGTTTATGTTCATTTTCAGAGCAATTAGTTGTTTACATTTATTAAAATAGCAATTTGACGGGCGTAAAGATTGTGAAGATCTAACCGACGAATGTCCTATCACGTCGCCTGACAGAAGAGAGAATATTTTTTCCTCAAGATATCAGCTCATTGCTAACCCAGTTTTGCGAGTCTTAGTGTGGATAATAGGACTTCTAGCAATTTTCGGGAACGCGGTTTGTAATACAATAAGCGTTTAATTGAACTGATAAGAGAAACTTCAACTGGTGTAGAATGTAAATTGGAATTTCCATTTCAACCTTATCATTGATTGATCTTATTTTATGTTAGGTTGTCGTTTTCGGCGAAAGCAAACAGTTGGTTAAAACCAACAGGAAAAAGGGATTAACATCTCTGAGCGCTAATCACATGCTGGTCTTAAACCTGGCTGTCGCAGATTTCCTGATGGGCATCTACCTAATAATGCTTGGCATAGCAGGGGCCGTTTACGACCAACGGTTTTGTGCTAACGAGCTAATTTGGAGATCCAGCAGCGTCTGCACCACGATGGGAATACTTGTCGTGCTCTCAAGTGAAACATCTGTTTCTACAATGGTCCTTCTCACCGCTTTCCGTCTCTACGCCATATTAAAAGTAAAGAAAGTTCTTTGTTTGATTAACCTTCTCTACCTTAACAGTTTGATTAGTAATTGATGGGTTGGTGTTACAACCTTGGACGGACCAAAGGTTGTATTCTGGTTCCATAAATTGATTTTTAAACTTTTGAAATTATTTGATTATAAAAATTTTTTTCAGCCGTTTAATGCTTCCAGTAAACCAACTCCATGCCAGGTTCTCGCCTCCCTGTGTCTAGCCTGGGTGGTTTCATTAGCTCTAGCGCTTGCCCCTTTGGCTGCTCATCTACAGCACATGTTTGCTGAGAAAGCGTTGATAGAAAACAATCCTTTCTTTGAAAACGTGGTAGTAGATTTGGACTCGGCAAAAACTTGGATGGAAAAGCTCGTGATGTTTAACCCTGAGTACAGCAATGTTTCTTCTGATACAATCCTTGAGATCAGAAAGTCCACTTCTTGGGAAAATCTACAGAATACCTTAGCGCATGATCAAGAAAACATCGTTCGTATTTTTGACATTTCCCGGCTTTTTGGGTAATTTGCTTTCAAGCATTGATCTTAACTGCGGTGCAATTCCTCTCTACCTGATTAACAGAAAATTTGTGGTTTATAAATATTTTATTACACTGGTATTGTTACGGTTTGTTCTATACATAATTCATGGTTTTGTATTTAGGTACTACAGTGCGGATAGCGTTTGTATACCGAGACTTTTTGTATCAAGGGAAGACAAGGCATGGCCATACTCCCTTGCGATCACAACTTATAATTTTCTTGCTTTCGTATTTGTCTTGTGCGGTTATACCTTCATCAACTTTTTTTCGAGAAAAAGGACACTCAAACACAAGGACAGTATTGTTGGCAAAAACTTGGCCGAGGAACGAACAAGAGGTGAAGTATGATGGCATTTTGTGTCTTACTAAAGCACAACCAGTTAAGCCCACCGGCAAACTCTTCCCAAGCTATTCTATCATCTGAGGTTCATCGTAGTATTATTTTGTAAAAATAAACTAGTGAAGTGTTGTTGTCGGCGAAATATAACAAAATATGATATTTTCAGCAATGCAGAGAAAAATAATACGTTTGATTGCCACGGATTTTTGCTGCTGGGTTCCAATCACAATCATGGCTTTCATCAACTTCAGCGGGGTCCCGGTGCCAAATGTAGCTTACGCCGTGTCGGCAATTGTTCTTCTCCCGATCAACAGCGCTCTAAACCCGATCCTCTACTCAAGTTTTGTCGATAATTTAACTGCAAAGCTCGGATTGACATGTCAAAAGGGCGGCAATAACAAAGCTAATTCAACAAGCACTCGCACGGCAAGTGGTAGTAACGCCTTTTCAAGCGTTACCACCACAACTCAAATCGCAAATTCGGCATCTGCGATCTAACAACAGCTTGTTAAATATTGTCTGTAGGAAGGAAAACATTAAGCCGCAAACTGTTATTCTTTTGTCAGGCCGCAATTTTCAGACTTTTGTTATCTTGGCTTTGGTTGCTTTGGCTTTGGCAACCTTTTCGAAAACATTTATGACTCAACAAATGTTGGGTTCAAGCAAAGCATTTAAAGAAACAGCCCGTTATCAGAAATGAAAACTTTCTTGATATAAAAAGGGAAATTATTTCATTCTACAAAATATTTAAGTTTACGAATATAGAGTAAGTCTTGATTATATTTTTAAATATTTAAGCTTTTGATTTTAATTTATTTACTCAGAATATCAAGTTTAGGTCCATTTCTATTATTCTTTATATTAGAAATTTATCACTGCATTTTACAATTCGCAAGTATTGGTACTTGCTAACTTTCCATCACTACTTAAATTTTCACATTTTATTCAAAATCAAAACTGTAAACGTTGATTTAAGTCCATTTTAGAAGCTTCCTATAGAGAGTTGATCCCGAAGTGCTACAAATGAGAAACGGGTTTATAGTCTCTAGCCCGCAAATTTTGAGCCACGGTTGTAGCGTAACTTGCTCAAATCTGAGATAATTATTTCTCAACTAATGGCTGATAGTGATCAATGGAACTCATCTTATACCCAAGCGATTTAATGAACAATTGTACGGATTAGTGTTCAGTTATTTCCTTTATAAAGTACTCTATTGTTCCGTACAACTATACTTCAACGTGTCGCATTTTTTTGTCATTGTTCATTGTATTCATTTTAATTATCTTGTGTCAACTTTTCGGTAGCAGTACTGCTTTGTTCGAGTACCATTTTTGTGGTACTCGAAAGTTCACACGGACTAATACTTGTCAACTACACTACTTTAAACCATTTCGTGAATGACAATCTGACCTTGCGATCTTTGCTCTGTATGTAGCCTATACAGTTCCATATTTGAACTGCTTATTCTCACATAAACACAATTTTCTGTTCTAGATAAAAGTGTGCAAAATTGGTTGCCATGGTAAAAAGTTAGTAACAAATGCGAACTATCAACAAGGCGCATCTGAGCTACACCCGTGACGGATCTGAGCCACATTGGTGGCGCAAATAATAAGCTGCATAACTGGCACAGCCCTCTCTCTACCGCAATATGCTATAAAACTCACGCAACACTAGTAGCGCTAGAGCATTGTTGCAGTACAACTGCACCTAATAATGGCTGCAGTAAACGCCATTGTCAGTCAGTTGAAAACCTTTCAAAAAAGGGATATCAATCTCTGTCTTTTGTTAATAGCTCACGTTTTTTGTCTATATTTTTCAGGGGTCACGCAACTAGCGAGATTAGTTTGTCCGGCCTGCCTCACGGCGCCACATATGAGCTAACTGTATTGTAGCATGTTGAACAAAGCTGTGACAAAGAACTGACGATCCAGCCCGCGATCGTCAGTTCTAATGAAAAAAGTTTGGTGATGCCTGGATTATACAATACAATGTACGTTTATTATTGTGATATACTTAAACAACATGCAATACTTCAATGTTGTGTTATGTTTCTTCAAAACTTTGGGTGAAGATCGAAACCCTGTAACGGCCATTAAGCATTTACTAGTTTTTCGCCCCTAAGCCACTCGGCAATTTGCATAAAATTGTGGTATTTTATTCACTGCATAACACATGTACGTTTGCAATTCAGTTCTACTTATTCTACGCTATTAAAATCGTGAGCTAACAAGGTTTTTAATTGTTGAACATATGAGTGAGGACAGGAACAGCAGCCTTGGAGTCAGATTTGCTTCTATGCTAATAACCATCCAACCAAAAAACCTCGCTATAACCAAACTTGAGCATTGATTATTTATTTCTCAAACTGAATCATATTTGAAAAAACAAGATCGTAGAAACTGAATATTGTACATTTGAAACTTGTATGACAGCAACCAGGGTGAAAATATTTTGGAGCATATTGTAATAGAGAAGGTCGAAAAAATAAGAGGTAGTCAGACAAGTGTTAAGGAAGATGAAAGCAGAAAACGGAATAGGATTCTAGACCACATAGAGTGACAATGAAAATGATAAAAGCTTTGGGTGGCGTGGAAGTGGAACACATCGCAAATATGCTAAACAAAATATATCATAAAGGATGTATGTCAGATGGTATGAAGACTTAGTAATTGTCAATAACACAATCAGTATCTACATTGAGTGTGGGTAGCATCCAAACCATCAGCTTCATGAGTCAGATAACTAAATTGCCGATGACTGTCATTATGGTGAAAATCAGACTGATTTAAGTCGCCAAAGCACAGGTTGGCTTTCCATTGTTCGCTTGAAGCTATTTATTACTGAATATTTATTTTCTGTTTACTAAAACAGACAAGCACAAATTTTCAACAGCGGTTGTTACCTGAAGATCAGCTTGAACCCAGCCTTCAGAAATCCCCAGCCCAGTCCGATCTAGGAAACGTTGCAGGTGTCCATATAGGTTATTTCCAACAAACAAACTCCACCACAATGCAGCATCAAGTAATTTAAAAAAATCCACACTACAGTAAGTAGACAGCTTTAAGTATTTGGAAATCTGTATATGCAGCAATGGAAGGCCAATTCAGGAAATAAAAGTTTGAATTGCAAAGGCAAAGAATGTATAGATGGATTAGCAAGAGTACTGCCGACTCTCGTTTGACTTCAAGAGGTTGCTAAACTAGGCTAGGCTATCACACCCGTTCTCAACGTTCTGACATTCAGTATGAACAATCAAATGCAGAACGATGAGCATCGTTCAATGCTGCCGAAATGTGAGTTTTGAGAAAGTTAAAACTGGGAAATGTCATAGCCTACACAAAAAGAATAACAAATGAGATGGGTAAGGCTACTTTACTGTGATATTAGGCAAAGACAGGCAAGATTCTTTGGCATGTGATGCGAACTAAAGGGCTGTAGGGCGAAGGAAAAGGCTCACATGGTAACCACCGGAAAGATAAGTTTAGGACGACAGCAAGAAAATAATCGTGCTAAAAAGGGCTGTAAACGTGTTGTATTGTTTAAGCGTTAGAAGGTTGTGGAAAACATTGTTCACCAATGCCTGAAAGCTTCCTGAAGCAGACTGGTTGCAGTGGAAGGCCAGCCAACGTATTTGCGATGGAATACGACTTTGCAGATAAGCGATTAGTTGCAAATGATGTTTATTTTCAGCATAAAACTGTCACAGGTAACAATAGCTTACATTTACTAGTGAAGTATATGTTTTTACAACAAATATCGGTGCATGACTAAGCTAGCGCTAACACCCAAGACTGAACTCAGTGACCTGAAACTTGGAATTTACCTTCGCAAGAGTAACCAGCAGATTTATAACTGCTGATCATCTCATAAGTTGCGTCCTTTGCATAGCCTAAAGTCCACCTTATCCTGGATAGACGACATGCACACAGTTTATTTAGATACTGTAGGCCTATATATAATGAAATCAACCATCGATGGGAACAACTGCCCTACCCTACAGTAGCAATGGTATAAGCCACGGCAATAGAGGATGACTAATCCTCAATTATGTTGCTAACAAACAAAATCATTAATGAAAACTCGGTTTACTGCCAACTAATTTTTTATCCTGCATGCAAACAATTTATTT
The DNA here is from genome assembly GCF_947623445.1 of Clavelina lepadiformis. Lineage (NCBI taxonomy): Eukaryota > Metazoa > Chordata > Ascidiacea > Aplousobranchia > Clavelinidae > Clavelina > Clavelina lepadiformis. The sequence continues at coordinate 5,569,198 of NC_135244.1, read as the reverse complement.
AATAAAGCTAACCACAGCTATAGATATAGATTATAGACCTAGTAATGTGGCTGAGATTATAACTGATGCATACAAAGCAAGTTGCAACGATGCAAGACAAAAGAAATAGGAATTTTTTCACTGACGTGCTTGACCACTTGTTACAAACTACGTCATTTACGCAGATCTAAAAGAAAGTAGGGCCAACAAAAACAAACACATTTTGGAATTTTAACTGACACAAAATCATAATGAACAAATCGTATAATCTGCACGTACAGCCGTTAAACGTTACAATTGAGATTGATTTGTTTTCACGTTTTGTCGTTTATATTTTTTCTGTACCTTTGTTTGACAGTCTGTTCACATTGCTGTGTTTCTTACACATAACATTGTGTTAATTAAGTTTTGTTTTGAGCGTGTTTGTTTCCCGCGCCTCGTAATTATGCCTCCAGCTTTCCTCGCCTTTGCTAATTAAATTATTGAATTCTTACCGTTTTCCTGATACATACATTTAGCTATGTAAGGTCAGTTAGCAGAGTTTCTATTTAAAATGCAGCTTATTTTTAAAGAATTCAGAGTCCAAGTAACTTATTTTCTAACTGCATAAATGGATGACTAGGAGAATATGGATCAAGGAATTTTGAATTACAAAGATGGTTTTGAGAAATGTTTATTTTCGTCTTGAAATCTATACTGTTAATATTTCGTAAAATATTGGTGAATGTCACAATGATTGTAAAACATTGCACTTGTAAAATGACAGACGTTAAAGCAAAATGGTGTACAATCAACATATCTTTTTGACACGGTACTTCACTTAGTAGTTAAGTTATATAAGTAGAAGTTACTGCAGGTACAGTGGTTGGTGTCACATATAGGTTAAGGTCCGGTCATTTTTACAACTTAATCTGTAAACATTTATGAGCAAAAGATATCGTCATGACTTTTAGAAACGGTAAACAGGAGAAAAATAAAACAAGTTTAATTGAACCAAGCAACTCAAGTTGCAGCCGGTAACCTATATTCTAGACAAAATGCACACAAAAGTAAAACACAAAAACATGGTAAACAAATGATAAATTAACAAGTCTTTAATATGGGGGCAAGTTAACGTATTCGCAGGAGTTTTTTGAAAAGGTTGAAGCTTGGAATCCTCCAGCAAACATGACTACCACATTGTCTCCGGGAGAAAGAGGTCGCATGGCCGGAAGAAGGAACTTCGTTCTGTCTTCAAAAGTTTCCGTTGATAAACCGATTCCAGATGACCGAAATCTGTCTCGCAATATCTAGAGAGAAGAAATCGGGTATTATTAGCCGATTATTATTATTAAGCGATTGACGATTCCTATGACGTACTGTATGCTTAAATATACTTATATTTGTAATTATTATGCTTGTTTAAATTCTTTTTAAGGCTTTATCTGCGTTTGGTGTGTACGTCAACGCGGTTTTCAGCTTTCACTCGTTGATGATTTTTCTGAACAGAGTCAGCTCATTTTTGATGAAGTTAATTTTAGAACAAAAATTTTTTTAATTTCGGTTACGTTCTATTTGAAATATTTAGAGTATAAGTTGTAATATTATAATCTTTTCGTATTAAACGCCATATATTGACGTAACGAATACTGCGGTCGCAACTTCCCGAGAAAATTTGTTACTGACGATTGTGCAATATTTCCAAAGACATTAACGGCGGTTTTGTTTAGTCATTTCCGACAAAAAGATAATTTTATAATTACTGTACACGCCGCAGAAATATAGGTTATATATTATTTTTTTAATCTAAGTTTAATTAACTGCGGTTTGATTTCGGGGATTTAGGTCACCCTAATGAGCCAGGAAATTAAAAGTATGGCAATAAGCTTTGATTTCGTGACATTTTCATTGGAAGTATTGTCATGTCCGACATATTTTTAACTTCTAAGGCGTTTGAAGCCGAGCCCATCACGTGATTTCCTGCATTTTGTTGAATCACGATATCAATGTAATTAGGACTACACTAAAGTCAGCTATACGATCAAGACAATATCAACTTTGACATTTTTAAATGGCTTTGCGTTATTTCTTATTATTTTGCACTAATCATAAAAGAATCTTGAAAAGAAACAAAAGGAAACATGATAAAAACTTACGCAAAATCCACCGCGAACTGGAATGTTGAATTTAAGCAAACCAACCCAATCAGCAGGGTAATGTCCATCCGACTTAAAGATGATTTTCCCCCAAAATCCTTCGTTTGAAGCATATCTTATCGAACACATGGATTCTACGAAACCAGCTGGAATAAAATGCAATAAAAATTGTCGTAAAAAAATGTCACCTAAAGCATCATGAAACTCAGTCGTTTGTTTAAAAGCAGCAAGAAGTTAAAGTTGCTCAATCAGCATACTTACATTCCTTTTGATAACACACTTGATACTCTGGGTGCCAGCAGCAGCCTCTAGATTGGCACTGACTTCTGTTTAAACTGTTATCAGGAATATCGATGCATTCCCGAATGTGTTTGAAGTCTTCAAAACTGTCAAGAGCACACTCCCGACCAACTGCAATGGAATAAGATGACATTGTTAACTGTAGCAATCCTTTTACATCGAAATTATACGCCTATAGAGACCTACAAAGCTACAAGTCATAATTTTGAGAAGGTCAATTCAGTGCCTGAGATTCATAACAAAAACGCATAAACGTGATCGTATAGGTAAGTCGTCAATTATGATGAAACCAACCGTGGCTATTAATGTTAAATGCCACCGTGATATTTATGAAACTCCGATTCGGATAATAGGTAAGTATAAAACTAATAACAATTTAATAGTTCGCTAGTCACAATGATATGTTCTCAGCGTAATAATAAAAAGGTAACTTACTATTTGCTTGAAATTCACACTTGAAGAAAGAACCTATAAATTAAATAAATAAACAAGGTTAAATAATTACATATATGAAAGGCATTGATTAGTGACGGTGAAGCCAATTTATCTTAGACGTATACGTATACAAAGTAAGTTCTATTTTATTTGCTTTTGTATGTGTGACATAAAACGTGATCCAATTAATTTAGTTTCAAAGAACTGTTTTATAGATGTAAAAATTTTGGGTCATTACAATTCGCCAAAATGCTCTTACCAGGTGTTTGAAATTTGAATGATGTTTTTTTTTGACCCAAGTCGACAAATTTAGAAAGTGACAAACGTTAATCGTTTAAATTTACTCTTGGCAGAGAACGAAAATTAGTCAGTACACGTCGATGACACGGCACCGCTGCACGTTTGGCGTGAAATTTGTCAACTCCAAAACGTTAAAAATAACCGAACAAATAACTAAGAATTTGCAGCATGATTCACCGGAAAACGGATGCCTTAGATTTTCATAAGCCCGTATTAATAATTTGCAAACATACAAGGCAGAAAATTCTGCTTCATAAGATTTTATACAGAAATATTTACGCGACTATCTTTCTTACTTTTAAAAGCGTTTCGGTGAACTGGATCCCTCTTGCATTTGGACTCGCAATCCTTCGTTGTTCGGAACATGTTTTGTGAGTTTTCATCTGCGCATCCTCCCCAGGTAAATAGCTCGCATTGGTCCGATGTTGCGTTGTACCGGTAGCGTCTGTGGGTTGCTCTGCATGGACCCTTTTCGGGCATTTTTAGACAAAACTTCGGAGTCGGTGAAGGAACTGTAGAAATAATTTTCAATCAAAATTCATTTGAAAATTGAACGACATAGCTTTGACTTTGCTGGTACAATTATACTTTTGATTGAAATTAAGCATAAAAGCAACGTTTTCTACTTACTCTCGTCCAACTGAAATTGTGCTGCCACAGCACAGAAAAACAAAACAGTCAGACATAACATTTTATAACTTAAACAGGACATTGTTTTGCCTTATTCGTTTGAATCTGCAAAACGTATCAGAAAAGAAACTATTAAAATCAGGGCAAACATCAGCTTGATATAACCAAAGTAACACTAATAAAAAAGTAAAGCGTAGGGAAACACATGTGAAACCAAGAAACAAATGTGTAAAATATTATTTTGCCACACTTGCAGCCACAAAGTATTAACTAATTCTTCTAACTCGAGTCTCAAGTAAAGTCATTTAGATTTTAAAATTCAAGTCTAGTCTCTTTGAAAAAGTGACTTGATTTATGTCAGGTAACTTAAAATCTGAAACCAACTCTATCTGATTCGTACGATTTTACTGACAATTACATAGTTCATTTGCTGCAATAATGTTGCTCAGTTATTGTAAAAATATACTGAAGGTATGGGCCTTATATACAGTAGCAACGAGAAACTGTTCTTTCCAGAAGCCACCACAACTCTTCTGCACCTGGTACTGTAGCTTAGTCATACATAAGCTACGCAACACAAATAGTTGGTATCAACTAAAGGAAGCTGGAAATATTTACGCAAGTTCCTTCAAAAATTTCAAAATAAGACAACGAAATAGAAGTTCCTGGAACATGACAGAATCACGTCTCAAGTGCGCTGTTGAAATACAAAACTGAAGTTCGCGTTATTATTTTTCATTTCTTTGAAACTGGTAAATCATTTTATGAAAAGTAGTAACATGGCATCCATCATTCATTAATATTTGCCATCGCCGAAGGCGTCGACCGTTAGTTCGCTGTAAGCAAACCTCGTTGGTGGTGTAAGCAAGCTAGCGCGGAATAACTAACCACAAACAAAGTCTTTTGTTCTGGGCGCCTGGCAGTAGAGGGGTTGTAGGCTGAACATTGCCTATTAACCAACCAAATAAACTGTCGTTTTTGCAGCAAAAGTTCTTATATTTATAGGCAGCTCCTGCTTGACGTTTGAGTGTGCTTAAACAATTTAGCCGCCGCAGGCTAGTAAGTCTGACGTCACACGGCAGAAAAATCAAAAGCTGGCTGACATCATTGTGGCTAAAGTTCGTAATTGGAGTTATTTACTAAAAAACATGCTTATAACGCTCACAGTATATTTCTCACGACTTCCGTGACCTATTATAAGGACGTTACGTAAGTTACACATGACAAGAGCAACGTATTTCTTGCTTAAATTAGAGCGAGCATTGCGTAAATATACTTGGCACAAGGGTGGCCTGCGCACATGATATACTGTATGTTTAAAACATAAAGAAAATTCAGAAAAGGAAGTCCTGCTTCATCTTTCCAGACAGGATCACCTTTCTTTTAACCAGTCACGAATTTGATTTAATTTCCAAGTTTCTGCACAATTGCATCCTGTTGCAAACTGAAACGACATAATTTAATAAAAAAAAAACATCGTGACTTACAAATTGCAATAGTGAAACCGAGTCGCACGTTTTTTGGAAGAAGTTACGGAAATGCACAGGAAATAATTCAGACAAATGACATTCGAAAGTTATCGTAAAATTAATCAGAAATATAAGCTACTGTGTAGGTACTTGTATATGACTCGATATACAAGCATTTTTTAAGAACTTCGTCATACTTGTGTTTGCTCGTGATGCTCGTTTTGTGTAATAACTACTCATTATTGTAAATTAATCAACTAACTTACATCTTTAATTGGGTACAGGGCATTTATGAACTTAAACATGTAAGATTGTCAGAACATCATTGAAAGCATTTGTAGAAGTAAATTGATACAACAATTAAGTTTTAAACAATTGTATATTTCTCATAGTTTTTGAATTAGAAAGCTTTTTAAAGTCCAGTCTATAATAATGTATTGAACCATTTATTTTACTCTACATGTCACTTTGGATGTTGACATTGTACATTGTAGCACTCACTCACATATATACATGGAGGCATAGAAATCCCCATCATGACGTTAATTGTTTTCGAACTCCCATGGCAGGAATTATGCGGTTGCAAAAACGAGACTTAAAGAACTGGGAATTTTTACAAAACTTACAAAAGAATTTGTTCCGTATTATCACAGTTTACCGGGTTTACCTCATTCAAGTGGATTTTTAAAATATTTCTCTTTCACTTCACATTTCTTATCATTTTACAGATATATTGTTGTCGATGATTCACTGTTTAAGCTTTTATCTTTACGCAATCTAAATGATTTTACATTAACCAGAACTAGCACCAACTATGAATAAAAACATGATTTCACAGCCGCTATATTTCTTGTTCCACTAAATATATAAAATACAAACTAAATTAATCTTTTTAGAAGCGCTCGTTATGAGATTCTCATTCCATATTTAGTGGTGTGTGTATATATAGACAGAAATACTTCTTACACAAATAACTATATATTTATCTTTTGCTCTCCATATAGAAATACCTGTAACGAGCAAAAATCGATTGCAATGGCTATGTAGTTTCTCCCGTAGCATTAGTGTCAACTATACACTCAATATTCTGTAATTAAGCCACTAGTAGACCTACCGCGTTGGGTTTTTTCCGCGATGACTTTGTTGTTCAAAATCAGGTTGAGAAAATTCAACTGTGGAAATAGGATATGTTTCCTGTAAACAGCTTTTGCCACATCGTGTATTTTTTCTATTGTGCGTAACACAAATCATTATGATTCAATATGCAGATACACCCCATATGAGTGGACTGATAAATTTTATTTTTCACTAATACAGTTAAAGTCGCGTCGTTAGGTAACATATTATCTCAGCAATAGTGATTGTAAAATGAGTAAAATGTGATTTAAACTTATATCATATTCATTAATCTCAAGGTACTTTCCATGATATGACTTCATGCAAGAACGCTATCCTTTGTCATTGCAGATTACTGGTAAATTTGAGAAGATTTTCATGTTTGTTGTTTTAAATGTAACGTAGGACAGAAAATCAACAAACTTTGATACACAGCATCTTGATCTTAAAATACAATAATCGACTAAGTGTAAGTATAAACAACAGAATATTTTTTCTTCCCGAAGCAACAGAGTTTAGAGTGTTATTGATTTCGAGGATCGGTATGCCCGCCTGTGGATCTAAATATCTTAATGTAAGATAAGCATTTTTCAGATTGAAACGCTGCGCGGTCAAACACGCTTGCATGGTCCTAACTGCTGTAACTGATTTACACCTTAGATATAGCGTGACACGTAACGAAACAGAAGAAAGATACACAAAAACAAACGATATATATAATTTGTTGATAGAGCAAATGTCTGTAGCTTGTTGAATGTTTCTAAGTATAAGCTTCAAGTTGTGACCGGCTCTTCAACATCACAACTCTACTTGCTAGAGGCGGATGTTATTGCTTTAGTTTGGTGTTCAATTTAACTTCGTTAACATTACTCCTTAGCGTCATTCGTGGTCAATTACATTTGACACTGTCGGACTGTATTTTATTCAGTGCCATTATTTGTATTATGTTCAGAAACAGAACACAAGCCGATTTTTGTTTACTTGTAGGTTTATTCCGAAAGAGTCTGTAGTGATTTTATTACTTTTTGTATTTATTGCATACCTGTATAGCTGATTTCAAATTACTATAGACAATGAAGGCTTCAGAAATCGATAAACTTTAATGCTAGCCCATATACTTCGTTAGATTTATGTTTCAAGCAAATGCAGCAGAAATCTTTTTGTTACACGTTATATTTTGAAGTGCAGTATATTTACATTTTTTACAGTTGTTTCCAAGGCCCGAATGTAAATAAAAAAAACATAACAAATTCACAAATCACAATATATAACACAAGAATAGATTAATAGAACAACACAAAAACATTCAAGTTTCAAAACTATATGTCGGATGGTGGTCATTATTCATCATAACAGTGGTCAATCTTCAGGTTCTGGCAAATTGATATATTCACATCTCTGCTTCGAGAATTGACACACATCAAAACTTCCAGAAAACATGATGACCGTGTTCTGCCCTGGATACAATGGACGGAGAGCAGGAAGAAGAAATTTTGTTCTCTCCTCAAAAGCTTGCGTTGCTAAGCCGACACCAGACGGTCTTTGTCTATCCCGAAGTATCTGTGGATATACAGTAACATAACGCTTTCAAAGTTACGGAGTTGGAAGAAGTTTAAAATGCTTGCTTGTCAAAATACTGATAGCACTGCTTATCAAAAATGTTTCTGCACACACCAAAGTCGAAAAATTCCTCTCACATGACTTTCAGGGACTTTTTGTTTAGATATAAGCATTAATGTGTAAAAGCCATCAATATTTTTACTAAATGATGACACTTAAGTACTTGTTGTTTACGTTGACTCTTACCTTTTTAAGGGTAGTGAAAGGCTAAACCGCAACGTTATACTAATTTATTATGAAAAAGTATAGACAGCAGAAGATGGACATCGGGCATATTTTTGGTTGAGAAAAGTAACACTATAATTTTCATTTCAACTCCTGACTTAAATCACATTACATGACATGTTGTTGTGCGTTGAATAAACTTACGTTTTTGATATCCATCGCGCTTATCTATCCAGTTTTAAACACAATTAGCATAAAATTTGATGACTGTCTTAAAAGACTGTCGTCTAAAACTTACGCAAAGTCCTCCTGGAATTGAAACGTTGAATTTAAGCAAACCAACCCAATCTGTCGGGTAGTTTCTGTCCGCTTGAAATACAATTTTCCCTACAAATCTTGAATCTGACAGGTATCGTATTAAGCAGTCCGATTCAACAAACGCATCTAAAACAAACAGATGCATAACTACCAAAAATAAACCGTTTTAACAAATTTTAACACAAAATTTAAAAGATTAGAAAATTGTTGCATAAAAATTTACAAATAGCAAATGCGAAGAGACGAATAAAACGGTCCAAACAACCTCTTACTTTCTTTTTGATAGCAACTCCCAAAGCTCCAGCAGCAGCCTCTAGAAACGCACTGAGTGCGGTTTATATCGGGAGAAGGCAAATCAATGCAATTCCTGACGCTGATAAAGTCATCAAAGCTGTCAATCGAGCATTCGCGTCCCACTGTTATAAAAAAGTTATAGAAAAGTTAAACAACAAGTTCATCTCAGCGGAAATTAATGATCGATCCTTACAGGTAACAAATTAGTAAGAAGAACGTTACAATTTACTAAACCTTATACAAAGATATGGAATAAATCAGACTATAAACGAGATGGTGGCTTACGATTAGCTTGAAATTTGCAGGACATGAAGGAATCTAAAACATGAAAAAAAGCAATATTTCAACAGTATAGAATCGCTGCCTGTATCAGACTATGTATACCTGTACCGCAAAGATAGTTACGCAAACTTGATCAGCAATATTTCTGTACGAAATAAGGTTTTAAAATAACTATCAAAATAACTTGTAGTTTCAACAATTCTGTTGTCTACTCTACTTGTCTACTCTACAAATCTACTTTTCTCTGAGCAATAAGGATTTAACTTACTCCTGTAGGCTTGTCGATCAACTGGATTCCTTTTGCATACGTCTTCACATTCCTCTTTCCTACGGAATATATTTTGCGAGTTTTCATCAAAACATCCTCCCCAGACAAAAAACTCACATTCGTCTGACGTTGCGTTATATCTATAACGCCGATGGTCGGCCCGACACGGCCCTTTAGTGGGCATCTTCATGCACCATTTCGGGGGCTCAGGAGGAACTAAAAAGCATATTGGAAAGTTAAATCTAATTTTTGGCCTGGAATTGGTTTTGTAGAAAATTGTAGTTCATACAATCTGGCTTTAGCTGAGGATACGTCTTTCAAAAAGAAAATGTTATGAAAATCGTTTTGATAATCACTGGTCAACAGCGATTAACGCTATAATCAACGGAGATGCGATTAGGTGATTCTTGAAGGGTTTTGACGCTGATTCCGAAAATGCCTTTATTTTGTTTCTAGCACATCAGGTTTTCGAAATATTTGCATTTAAAATTTTTAGTTGTTATGCTATAATAGCTTATTATAGGAATAATCTTTTGCCAACCTTTTGCAAATAAGTGGTATATTGAGCAGTTAATTCCTCATGTAGATAGTGCTTATAGCACTGCAGCAGAAAATTTGAAATAACTGTTTGGTTTTCACAATGTTTGTTAATGACAGATTTTAATCAATATTGTGGTAACGTATACTGTTCAATAGATTTATTTGTGCCATATTTTGATCGACTGCTATTCTGCCTTTGTTATGTCAAGAAAGCGCAAGAACAATCCCGATCTGTTTTGTAATATTTGTGGCAGTTTTGCAATCAAAAGCAAGCAACGTAAGAGAATCGTACTTAACTGGAGTGGCTAACATCGAAAACGTTCCTCTATAGTAGATCCTCAGAAAATTCTCGATCTTGCCACCTCTTCATATCAAGCGGGGTTTTATGAAGAATTTTGTTACAGAAATGGGAAAGTGCAATTGTAATGGGTTCGCATTTCTCTGCAAAACGTTTCCTAGTATAAGCCAAGCAAAACTAAAAGAAGGAATCTTTATGGGTTCTCAAATTAGAGAAGTGCTAAAGGATCCACACTTTGAAAAATCATTGTCGAAGTTGGAATTTTTTGCTTGGCGGGCATTCAAGTGGTTGCGTGCTAACTTTTTAGGAAATGCGAAATCGCCTTCTAATTAGGCAGATTTGCTTACAGAAAAATAGGTTGCCCCATGTCCCTCAAAATGCATTTTCTGCACTCCCACTTGAACTACTTTCCAGAAAACCTTGGTGCAGTTAGTGACGAACAAGGTGAACTATTTCACCTGGACATTCAAGCTATGGAAGCTCGTTACCAAGGCTTTCGGAATGAGGGAATGATGGGGGATTACTGCTGGATGTTATATCGTCATGACCCCAGTCATGTGTACAAAAGAAAGTCATATGTTAAGCATTTTAAGCGCCATGTATCATAACTGTGTATTTTATAATGCTTTTTTCTGAAAACACGAATTCTACGATATCTTGAAAATGTGATAAGCTAAAGAAAAACTAAAGGCAGATTCGGAATCAGAGCAAAAAATACATGTAAAATAATATACTTGCGTTCTTGTTTGAAAAAAGTGAAATTTTGTTGACCTGTGATAATTACCAGATTAGTTTTGCGTTCATGTGCTTCATTTATTAGCAACATATTCATATTCATAACAGCCTATTCCACTTACTGTTAGCCGTACATTCCGCCGTGGCCTTTTCAGAGAAAGAGAAAATCGCCAGAACTAAAAATATTAAGATATTCATCGACATACTAAATACCTTTCGCATTTTTCTGAGTGTAAACAATTAAGAGTGATTAACTTCTTATACACTTAAGCCACTAAATCTCATTTCGCTGACGGCAATATCTTTGTTTTTTCAACATCTGAGCGCACTTACAACGTTTTACGATTACAACGCGAGAACTTCTATACACCCGCATTCAAGATACAGTAGGTTCCTACGCTTTAAAAAGTCATGGGTTTCTTGCAAAGATTGGAGTGAGAAATAGAATTTGCTCTAGCTTCAATAGTCAAAGTCATACGACTTTGTTGATATAAAGGGCTTATACGCCATTCCAGAACGGGTACAAATCATGCGCAATGCTCTAAAAGGAAATTGTACAGATGTGTTCACTAGCTGTGAGGCCATCTTTCCTAAACCGCTTAATATGGTTTAACTACTTGTTCTTGGTTCTACAATTTTAACAATCTCCTAATTTCCGTTAAACTAAAGTTTCTGCATTGCAATATCTTATATCTACCAAAGGGTGCTTACTTACAGCCATATACGATTAAAAATTATAAGACTGCAAACCAAACGCATATTTCTCATTTTAAAAAGTTAATGCTTTGCAAACAGTGTTTCGTTATTTATAGGCAGCACTACCGAGACTCTTCGTGCGTTTTTAGATTGCTGCCGCAGGCTTCAAGAGAATTTCTTCTCACGTAATCAAAGAACTTACTATAATTTTGCAATGTAATATTCAATACGATTAATCTTTCATTTAGAAACACCAGACCTCGAAACAGGCAACATTTTCTGAGATGATCATTAGCAAAGCTCGCTTTTATTTGCTTTTCCATAGACATTGACTTCCAGTCTACTTTTATTTACAATTAAAAAGCAAGTAAATTTAGCATAAGATATATATTTCTAGTAAAGAAAAATATATGCTGTATATTTGTTTTTATTACACGTAGTCAAGGATAGATAAGTTCAAGGGAAACCGGATCGGGACCGGAAACCACAGATTTGCTGTTTAATGTTTGTACCCTTAATACGTTTTCGACAAACTTAAGCATAATTCTAACTCCTACCCATTACTAATTTCTAATAATAACAAAAGCCACAAGATATAAGTGAAATATATACTCGAAGGATGGTCATTATTTGGTGTGTCATAAGTAACTTATATTGTCGTTTACTTTTAACCTGTCTGAAAACATTTTGGAACAGAATTAGTGTTATTACATTCTTTTTATAATGGCTCAAATTATATCTACTTAAAAGAAGCTGACTAATAAAAATCAACACTTTAGTGTTGTTTCACAAAAACTTTCACCAAGTGATAGACTATAGGTTATTGCTTCATATGAGAGAGAGAGAGAGATACAGGACTAGAACCCTGCACACGTACCGGCTTCACTTGTACTGCGGTTGTGGGGCGGGTGCAGGTAGGGCTCTAACAATGCGGGGAGCTGCGGATACTCACATGACCTTTACTGACATCGCGGTGCAATTAGGGCTTGTATGATTTTGCTCTATGGGTTGGCGCGTGTGCTGACAAGTTCACAATTTGTCATAAGAATAATATGAACTTCTGTTAAACGTAATTAAATCATTTGCTTTTCATTTACTTTACAGTTTACAATGACACAACTATGAAGTTAAGAAGATCTGATGTTCCCACTCCTTTTTTATTCGACGTTATATGGAGGACGACGCAAAACTTCGACGTTACATGGAAATTTTTGAAAATATACCAAATTAAAAGTATAGCGCAAGTTGCTTTTATCCAGTTATCAGATATTAAAAAGTAAAGATCTTATTTAAAGCAATACTTGTCTCTCTCGTACAAAAAGGGCACACCGTTTTCGCAATGGAATTTTCCATCTTTGATATAATTTTGTGCATCGTTGTTCTCGTCACAATGTATAATGATTGATTGATTATATTATCTTATCACAAATGTGGTGTTTGTAGCTCTGCAAATACTACAGTTCCTTTAGTCTAAGCCAGGTTTCTCAACCAGGGCCACGAAAAGATGCCTCACTAGTGAACTATAGTGTAGTAGTAGAGGAAAACGAGACAAAGCTAGACAGAAGTTTCTCACGTGGCGTTAGCGGCGCGAAGACTACTGCACGCGCAGTAGTGAAGTAGAAAGTGTTTTGCGATCAACAATCTATACATTTTTATTAATAAGTAGGGGGCCACGTTTTTTGAGAGTCACTGTAAGGGGGGGCATGAACCATGAAAGGTTGGGAACCATTGGTCTAACTCTAAGCCGTGGCATAAGTATCACTAAATACAGTGACGTGAGTCAAGACAATAAGAAGGAAAAAGATCTCCGTTAATAAACAATTTACACAAACGTCATCTTTGCACTCTCTTCTATATCCTGCACACACAGCACACGGTGTCACAATATCTCGCATAAGCGCTTTTATTTGAAAACAAGCATTTAAACCTGGAATAACTTAATAATTAACAACGATAAGTAATGCAAAACAAATCATTGCAAACGCGCCTTGAGCAATATTGTTGTTTTTTGACATGTAAATTTTTGTATAACGATGAAAGACAAAACATGTTCATTTCAATCCAGAAGAAATAATCAAAGCCAAAGTGAAATTTATGCTACTGCGCTCTTACTCTTAAGTTATTTTTATATAGAAAGTGAAAATGCAATTAGTGGGCTCGAAATCCTGATGCTATATAGCAGGGGTGGCCAAACTGCGGCTCTTTGAGCCTTTGATTGCGGCTCTTTAATGAATTAGCATTGTTGAATTAGACATGCATTTTCTCGGTCTAAAAAAGTTGTTTGATCAGGTTATGAAACAATGCGTTCTATCACACGTAGTAACAACGGACTCATCGTTAGTAATAATCAAATTACACTACAAAAAGTACATTATTGTACAGAAGTGTGCTAACTTGTACACTGTAGTTAAGTAAACTGTCAGATTGAATCTGTACGTCAGGGCTGACCTATTTTAAGTCTTGGTTACTGTTATACTAATAATTGCAAAAAGAGTTAGTTGGTGAAGCCCAGGTGGAGACTCATAGTATCACCACATAGCACTAGTTTTTATCAATGGCTGCACTTCGTTGTGAGTGAACAAATTTGTGTTTTTTATTGTGTTTGTGTTGTGGCTCTTTTAAAACTGGAATTTGTTATATGCGGCTCGAGCATGAAGCAGGTCTGGCCATCCCTGCTATATAGGGTCCATTTATGTTTTAAATGAACAGAAGATTGTTTTACTATACATCTACAAGTGTCAAATAATTTCCCAAACCGATAATTAAATGAAGTTGTAATCTTCCCAGATATAGTAAGTATATCTCCGCTTTATCAAGACTAATTGGGAATCAATGTTCGCTAAAGTAATTTGCTTAAACCACTAATCCAATGAAGGTATTATACAGTAGGTGTGTTATCTTTACGGATTAATTTAGCTTTGAATATTGCCTGTTATAATTTGTACTTTCAACTAATTTCTAAATACTTCCATGTCCAATGTCCAAATATTTACAATCGATTTTAATACAACGGTAGCTCTGTGCGAATGGGAAGAAAACAATTTTGGTAGCCGTATACATACATAGCTCAAAACGATTACATTTTGTGTGCAACGAAAGAAGGACACAGACTTCCAACATTAGTAGAACAATGTTATCGCTGCAATAAGCTTTGACAAGTAGATGAATTCCATCAAAAGAAAAAGTTCACATGTATTTAATCTACTCAACACACCCTACTGGTCTAAGCCTATAAACGTTGATAACTAATTTCATACCATATGTTAGAAAATGAATTCCAATCACTAATGGTCGTATTTTTTAGATGGAAGAATGGTAAATTGACGGTTAATCGACGAATTAACGGTAAACCGGTCTTTCTTGAGAAAATATTAGAGCTCAATAACAGAATGATTATGACTTCATGCAAGAATCTGAAAAACTCGATCAAATCTTGTTCCAAATAATATCGATAAAATCTGAATACAAGATCGGATTGAGGGCGCTGTTGATCGGTAGCAAGATGATGGCTGAAACGGCGTAAGCGACGTTGGACACCGGGATTCCACTGAAGTTGATGAAAGCCATGATCGAAATCGGAACCCAGCAACAAAAATCAGTGACGACCAAGCGAAGTACTTTATTCTGAAGTTCTACAAAATTAAGTTTCAATTAAACCTTTAAGATCAAATATTAATATATTCATAGAAAAGTACATAATTTTTACGTTAAACGTTTTAACAACGGTTTTGAAAATATCGACACAAAATTGTCATATCCCAAAGTACAAAGTTTAAATAAATTACTTTTTGATTTGTCTTTGTTTGCCGACCGCCTATTACCGGTACCAAGGTTCTCCGCTTTCTTCTTTTCCTTCGAAATTCCCAAAGTATTATCTATCCTCTTATATGTATCTTCCCTGCGTATGCGCATGCCACGTAGGTGAAAGCCAAGAAGTTGAAGATCGTGATGCCGAGTGAATATCCCCAAGCATTGTCATCTCTTGTCACGAAGAGTCTTGGAATGCAAACACTATCGGCGCTGTAGTATGTGAAAGGTAGGTTGGTATATTTTGATTCGTATGGTAATTTATCTTTCAAAATATCATGCTGAAATATTTCCAATCAGAAATAGTTTGGCAAAGAATTCTATAATTGATAAATAGTTCAATGCAAAATGAAAAGAAGTATATAGGCCAACAAAACAAAACATGACAGATTTTTACCCAAACACTCAAAATATTTGTAAAGACTCAAAATCATTCCGGTTTTTGACGAAAGTCTGAAGATGTTCCCAAAATTTCGCTTGTTTAACGTCTTTGACCGGGTTATCAGGAAAATCAGTAAAATCGCGGTCAAAGCTAAACAATTTTTCAATCCAAGTTTTAACTGAAGAAAAATCTACCGTGGCATTTCTAAAATAAGGATTGTTTTCCACAATCGCCTGATCAGCGCAAAGAAAATTAAAACTAAGAACCAAAGGAATGAAAGCCAAGAGAAATGAAACGATCCAAGCAAACGATATGCCGGTTAAAAGGGACCTTGTATTGGTTTTGACGAAGATCGGAAGAGCTAAAACGTAAAACATAGAAGAAACCATCAACCATTAATCTTCTAAGCTAGTAGTATATAACATGTTGTCATCAAACCCAAAGTTATTATTGAAGTTACGCTCTTCAGCACAACCAGTATCCCCATTCTACCACATGCTGTGGCTAGAGAGCCAATTTGTGAAGACAATAAGTTCCATTGTAAATTGCTACTTCTATGCCCAAGATTATGAGATAGACTGATTCCCATGAGGAAATCAGCGATTGCATAGAGCAAGTCATTGTGGACTTGTATTTACTTGTTACATCTAGGAGAGCAAGACCCTGTGTCTGACGGTACCGTAAGCATAGCAGATAGGTCCACAAAGACCGTCGCGGTGGTGAATTTCCGTTCGAATCCGTTCTCTGTGTATTGGGTAATGCTTAGAACTTGTCCGCAGCAGGAGTGTCCTGGTAGAAAGCCTGCTTGATAGGGTGTAAACTGATCATCTACATGTAATGATATCCTGCCTAATATAAGACACTTACATACTTTCATCAAGATGCATAGCAGGAATATTGGCCTATAATTCCTAGGAGTGGAGGGTTCATTGTTGGTCTTCAAAAAAAAGTCAAACAAAGGTGAGAATAACGTTAAAAGATATATTTCCATCTTCTCAACTTTCGTCATCAAAATATTGACTTTGCGGGAATAAACTTTCTCTGATTTTGTCCATTCGGAAGATTTATAGACCAAAGCAACAAAAACACGGTCCTAAAGCAACAACAATTTTAAAGCCAAATCAATCGACAAGAAATATACAAGTGTGGTTCGTTATTCATACCGTTCGTAGGTCGTATTCATCACTCTAATTAACAGTTGTTAGCATGGCACTCTATTTGCAATACCAAAAAGTTAAATTGGACTTGTTACGGCAAAATAATAAAATAAAAAGTATTAGTCTTATCATGATCTAACATTCTAACTTAATAAACATTAAACTAAATACCGCCTCCTCAGTAAGCAAAACATGGGACACGACTAATTAAAAAAAATATTGGAAATCGAGTAAATGCAGAAAATGGGCACTGAAGGCAGGAAATAAGGGAACGTAGGACTTGATTTGAGCGAAAGTCCGAACTGACTCGAGTCAAGTTATGACAGCAAATGATATAGAGCTTTAAGAAAGAAAATTGTATATTGGGTGGATCTCTTGGAGGAGAATGACAAGGGCCGGTTTTTGTGGGCAATAGCTGCTCGATGCCAGTGAGTTTGCTCGAATTCATGCCAGAGACGTTCAGATACAACATAGTCCGTCGAAGGTACTTGTGTTGTAGGTACTCGAAGGTACTTGTACAAGTTCAGGTATTTGTTGTTGTTGATTTGTACTAATAAGAGCGGTTCCTGTGCGACTTGCCGCAGAAAGCTTTTGGTAGCAGATACAGTTGTGTTGTCTTTGAAGACACGCTATCAATGAATTTACAGGGTTGCAGCATGCTACATAGTGGTATACCGCATCAAGTATATGAGACAAGCAATGAGTATCAGGAAATTCACAGCTTCGAAGCCAGCAGCGTTTGAGTCAGCGCTTGCCAACTCAAAACGCTTTTCATCGTTATATGTATTCTTACAGGAAATCGTGACGTTGGTGTTAATGTTTTAAGACGAATAACAACAAACTGTAAACTGTTAAAAATTACTTTCCCAATAAACCAAACAACGTTTAGAGTAGAAAAGTAGCATTTAAAAACGTATGCATATGAACAGTTTATTCGCGTTCAGCAAACCTTTAATTATTTTCTTTAGACGCTGTTAACATGGCAAGATTTTAATACTACTATCTGGCTATAAAAGTTTACAGCATTTGTTTATATCATGTTGCTGGATGCTTGGGTACAAAAGCGTTAAAAGCATTTGATTCTGTTCGATATAATTATTGAATGTTCAGCTTAAAGAGTTAAGATCGTCAGATGAAATCAGCAAAAGTTTTATAACAAGAGATTATGCACCGAAAAAATATAATGGAAAGATTGCTTTATATAAGTCTGTTGCTTATATTGTCTCTGCGGTTGTTCGATGCTCAACCCCAAACATCTGTCAATCACAACATATTTCAATGTGAAGACGGGAGTTTCATTCCCGTAGTAAGTTTCTGTGATGGAATTAAAGATTGCGATGACGGAAGTGACGAAATTAATACAATTTTTTCCTGTCTCCGATGCAAAACCGATGAGATTGGGTAATTTAATGATTTAGAAAAAAATTTTGATAATATTCCTAAACTCATACAACAAATAAAGGGAAATTTAAGACTCTTATTATAGCATCGATATGGTTCATCAATTTTAGGAAATACTTTTACGAAAAATGACGCAAAACATACGTCATTTTTAGTTTGCGTTTATTTTTAAGCTGTCACCTTTCATTACGAAAGCGAACGTGCACAATCAGAAAGTCCTACCTCTGTAATGGAGTTGTCAAATGTCATAATGCGACACCTTGCGATGTGAATTGTCCAAGTTATTATCGATGTGAAAACAACAACTGCGTGGAGAGAACAACTCTGTGTAATGGAGACGAATGGGATGGTTGCCAGGAAGATGACAATTGGTCGTCTGGAGCAGGATTCAAATGCATCCGACAAGGATCCGTGTGTCGTCTTCCGCAGCAGTTGTTACAAGATGAAGTACAAGATTGCGATCAAGGAGATGATCTCTGCTTTACTTTTTTTTCAAACTCTGATGAAATAAGGTGGTTGATGTATCTTAAGTGATCAGGAGTAAACTTGCAATTTAAAACGTTGTGGCTACTTTGTGAAAACGATACAAAAATAAAGACTTGAAATCTTTTGGTCAACTTATACATAACTTTATTTCAGATTCAACCGATCGCGGTGCTACAAATGCTTGGATGGTTCAATGATCATACCACGTCATAAAGTGTGTGATGGCGTCATCGATTGCTCAGATTTGTCGGATGAATGTTTATGTGAAGAAGAAGTTATTCCAGAGATTTGCAGACATGTAAAGACACGAATTCCTCAAACCAATCAAAATAAGATCACTGCTGCCAGGTGAGACTCAAATTCAAAAATATATTTCCATCTTCACAACTTCCGTCATCAAAATAATGACTTTGCGGGAAGAAATGCTGTGTCACTGTTTTTGTCTATACAGCGATGATGAAGAAAACCCATGCAAGTTGGGAGAGGTTTATTGTGGGAATGGGACTTGCATAAATAGGACATCGGTTTGTGATACAATTGCAGATTGTTCTGACAACAGAGATGAGAGGTAATAAACTACTTTGACCGAATGGCACTATAACACTAGAAAGTGTTTATTTGTCTTAGGCTACTCCATGAAAGCTATAATAATGCTATTATGCTCTTTCATATTAGTGACAAATTTCAGCCGCCCAGTACAATGTCACAAACTTATATAATAGATGCGCTTGTTAAATACGGAAATAAAATGTTGTGAAATTTTTCATTTCACTTTGTCAGGTGTTTAACGCTGCAGTATATTTATACGAGAACGATATCTATTTAACTTTTTACCGTAAAGAAGTGTAATCAAATATGTAGAAACCAATTGTTACAGATTTTAATTCTGTATATATTGTATATATTCTATAACTTATATTACTTGCAGGTACAGCTATTGCGGTGATACACTCAAGTGCAAAGACGGATTACTGCAGGACGCAGGCGCCGAATGCAGATGCGACACAAGTGGTTATTCTGTTGCTGGGACGCTTTGTGACGGTGTTGGAGATTGTCCTCCACCAGGATCAAGTAGCAGACTCATAACATATTGGGGCGATCCACCTGGCGCACCAGATGATGAATGCTCGGCAAGATGTCCTTCTGGTCAAGGGTTTACATGCGGAAGTCGCTTTTGGGCAGGGAAGTCAGCCGTTGCTCCTTCTGTTATCATCTGTTCAAAAACTGTATGTATAGATGGCACATTTTTAGTATATAAGGTACCTGTACCGAATAAGGCCCACCTAACACTTTTTTGAAAATAACTCAAGAACCATAAATGAGAATAGACTGAAAAATCGTATTGTATTAGTGAGGGTATATGACTACAACATATTCAAACCACAATAACTAACAACCCCTCAAAAAAATTTTATAAAGAAATTAAAAATTCCAAAAAATGGGCCTTATTGGGAGCATAGGCTCCTAATAAGGCCCACCAATTTTGTGAGTATTTTGATTCAAAACATAGTAATAGACAACATATAACATTATTAGAAATTTCACATTTTAAGTTGTACAAACATTTAAAAAGATTCCACTAGGCGCATCAAAGTAATTGCAACAATTTGCCAACTGATGACTGGAACTACTCTTGAAGTCTGGACATCAATTAGCCAAGCATCTTGTATGGGCCTTATTAGGCGCATGTGGCATCCACGAAAAAAACGTCACATTTTTATCATCAGAAAAGTTTTAGCAAAAAAAAGTGCATTATCCTTTTCAATACTAAGTTGGTTGTTACATGAAAACTTCAGCCGGCAGACAACAGTTCATTTAACCGGCCAAATTCTCACTTACTTTTTTTCTAAATTAACAAAACCACCTTAACTGCAAGTATCAAATTTTTGTTGTGCTCTAGCGAATCGGTTGATCACGTGACAAGGATGAAATCTGGTAAACCATCATGAATTTATATTAGTTTTTATGTAGGGACAAAATCTTTTATTTATTTGCACGGGTTTGCGAAATATAAGCAATGGGCCTTATTAGGGACCGGGCCTTATTCGGTACAAGTACCTTACATGTTTATTTTTATCTGGACAGTTTTTTTAACTAAAACTGAAGTTTTTTAACTATAATTTACAACTACAATAACAAAGTTTTAGCTGTCTTGTATCTCAGGAAAAGCAATGATTTAACCAATATTTCTAACAATGGCCTTGACTTTCAGCATGTCATTATGATAAAAACAATTTCATACAAAATATTTCACATGTGATGGCAAATTGGTGAATATGCCACGTATCGCATTTACTTTACGTGGAAATTAATGATATTAGGAAAGAGCTATTTACATTTCTGGCAATACTTTAACCTAACTATATATGATAGCAGATAACAAAATATACAACAAAACAACTTTATCAAACCTGCTTACAATATACAGTCTTGTGCAAATTAATTGACTAAAGGTATGTTTCATACCTTGCACAATGTATCGAGGGTATGTTTGGAAATATCTCGATTACTTTAATTTGATTTTTTGATCGAATAATATATAACTCCACTGCATATTAAGTAACAATTGTAAACAGCGTTTTATGACGTCATAAATGCATTTCATGACGTCATAAGTCGCCAGACTTTTAAATTTTTCCCATTTAACCATGTCTTATAGTAAAGCCATATGCTAGATGTGTAGTTGAGAATCAGGCTTGTTGACATTTCTGTGCTTTAAAATGACAGATATCACTCCAAGAAAGCGGAGTCGCATTCTTACTGTTTCAGAACACTCTGACTGTACCCAAACAGCTATAGCAAGAATAGTAGGAGTCAGCCAAAAATCTGTGTCTCGGATTATCAAGCAACAGAAAGAAACTGGATCTGTTAGTCCAAGACGCAAAGGAAAATGCGGTAGAAAGCCAAAAACTACTCCAAAAGATGATGCAGTCCTCCTTAGAAACAGCAAAAAGGATCCTAGGAAAACCAGTTTTGATTTACAAAAGGATTTAGCGCATGCTGGAGTTTATGTAAGCTCAAGTACCGTGCGTCGCCGCCTACTAAAAAGGGGTAGAAAAGCTAAGAAGCCGCTAAAAAAGCATCTTCTTACCCGCAAAATGAAAAGAAAAAGACTAGATTGGGCTAGAAACCACAAAAACTGGACAGTAGAAGATTGGAAGAAGGTTTTATTTTCAGATGAAAGCCATTTCTTTGTTCAAGGAAAACACAGCCGATTTGTCAGGATCAGTGAGGGTGAACAGCTAAGTCCTGCTCATTTTAATGAATTTGTAAAACATCCCCAAAAAAAGATGTTCTGGGGTAGTTTTAGTTTTTCTGGTGTAGGATCACTTTTACCTATTGAGGGCATGATGAATTCGGACAAATACATTACTGTAATTGAACAAAAAGTTCTTCCAGACATGAGAAGAGCATTTCCTGATGGTGGAGGAACATTTCAACAAGACCTTGCCCCATGTCATTCAGCCAAAAAAGTAAAGGAAATTTTCAGGAAACACAAGTTAAATGTTTTAGAATGGCCTGGAAACTCGCCAGAACTTAACCCCATTGAAAATTTATGGGCAATTACAAAATCTCGGCTACAGAAATTGGATTGCACAACCATGACCAAACTAATAGAGGCCATTATTCAAGTATGGTATCGAGACACAAAAATTAAAGAAAACTGCCAAAGACTAATAGAATCTATGCCAAAAAGAGTGATACAAGTAATAAAAAATAAAGGAGGCCATATCAAATACTAAAACTTAAATATATATCAGTTAGTGAAGTTTAATGTTCAATAAAAGAAAAAAAAATGACATTAAAGGATTTTATTTTTTTAGTCAATTAATTTGCACAAGACTGTATTCATTGCGACAAATTGGAAAAAATATTTGCTTCAGTGTGGTATACTTAGCTTATGCTTATAGCTTATGCGTATATGGCCTTTGCATGTATGAAAACCTTTTAACCTATCTTAGGGAAGGTATAGTAGGTTATCAATGTAAGCGATACTATGTGACCAGACAGAAACTGTTGATACCGAACAACAATTAAGCGACGTTTCAAAGTTAGGCTTATAACAACAAATTATGAGAAGCAGTTTTGTATTTTTATGTGTAGTCTGCTGTTGAGTTTAAACATGGGTAATTGAAAACAACAATAAATGTTAAACAAAGTTGTGTTTTATGCAAATACAGTGAATCGTCAAATTTTTATGTTTAAGGGTTGTAGTACGGCTAAAGAGATTGATATTAATAAAAAACAATAAAGAGATTTAGACAATAAAAAAGCATTTTTTACGAGACAAACTTTGCGAAATATTTCCCTTCTCCGAAATGCAATAGATTTGTCATCATCACGCATTCTGATTTACAGAACATCACGTCATTTTCTAAATATGGCATCATATTTTACAAAAGAAAAATTATTTTTGGCAATGAAATTATATTTATTGACTTGTTTCAAAACTTCTACAGCCCCGTTATTTAGTAGTAAGAAATGTTTAGGTTAAACCTTTCCTGCCGAGGCCTGGTCCAGTAACCCCTAACATTTTTAAATGATGATAATAATATAAGTGATTGGGCTATAAAACTGGAAATGTTTGACTTCTATTAAAAATTTTTAGCTTAACAAAGATTATAATATACAGTAATATCATATATATAGTTAAGTTCGCAACTGTTAGTTCGCATCCTGATTAAGTTCGCAGAATTTATCACAACATCTAGATTCAACATTTTTAGAAGTTTGTAAGTAAATGTACAGTAAACCAAACAGGTCATCAAAAACATTTTAACAGTTCATTAAAAAAAACATTTAAACAAGTGGCATTACTAAAATTCACGATTTATTAAACATATCATGATTCGTCAACTGATGCATATTTTCGCATATTATTTACAAATTGCGTCTCTTATACAAAGAAAAACTTTAGAACTTCAGAATAGATCAGACGTGGGCAAACTGCGGCTCGCGAGCCGCATGCGGCTCTCCGGCATGTTTTTTGTGGCTCTTCTAGTCGAATCGTAAAATTCCAAAAAATGTAAAGGCTACCAAGAGTACCGTTTATGAAAGTTTCTGTGTAGTTTTTCTTTATTTAGGCCAGCATTTCGTTTATGACGTAACACTAGACATCGATTCCGACATTGTTTTCAGGTATAGATTCTATACTCTATGGCAAAGGTTGTCAAAATGCACCTCACCAACATGTTTTTATGGGTCTTTTAGTTAAAAAGTAATATCCCAAAATGACTACTAATAGTATAATAACCAAATTGACAATCATTACTGATTTTGCGGCTCGCTGTTGTTTATATTTTTCCGCAAGTGACTCTTTCATTGAACAAATTTGCCCACCCCTGGAATAGATCATTAGTTGTCAACCGACATTAATCAGAGCATCGTGGTGACATAACGGGCTGAAAATTAACAATACAGTACTGGCAATTTGTGAACTTTTCAAGCCAACTGAAACAAAATAAAAATATCCCAAGTAAAAAATATAAAGTTGTCCATTACTTAGAGGCAAACAATGGATGATATAAGATAGATCAAACAGTAAATGTTCAACATGCGTTTAAAGTGTGTGGGTCCAATGCACGCACGCACAAACAGAAAAAGATTAACTTATTACTTGTTTGCACTAAACAGACCCCCAACAAGATTTAGAAATTTACTATGATGCCAAACATGCTTTGGATCAATAGCTTGAAAAAAACCCGACTTGCTGTAATAACTGTGATAGTTCAAATAGAGTTCTAGGTATTTTGTGGTGCTTAAAAATTTATGTGTTTGCGTAGGTGGAGATATTTCCATTCCTTTCTCTGCCTCCTCAATTAATTCCACTCCAGCCTAACTCGAGTGCAAATTTTACACCAATAACATTGCCTTCTCCTCGTTCAACAATAACTCCTCTCCCGCCAACTCCAACTTCATATATTGAGACAATTGAACTCGACGGTGATGCTTCGTGCAATGGAACGGTCGAATGTGAGGAACGTCAAGAAGATGAAACAGGATGTAGAAACCGATTTTACTGCGACGCTGGAAACCGAGTTAACATTCCTTCATCATCTGTGTGTGACGGGATTGTCGATTGTAATGAAGGAGAAGATGAATTTGGTCAAGACTGTCCAGGAAGATTTTACTGCCCTTCTTTGAACAACTCGTTGGTATATTGCTGTAAAATATTATAAAATTAATTCAACCTATTAAGAACATTGATTTAGTTAAAATATAATTAAATTCAATTTTTAGCCTAATTCTTTATCAGTCAGACTTGTAAACGGGCCTTGTATTGTCAATGTCAACCTGAATTCGGCCCGGATCCGGCCCAAACCGGGAAAGTTATTTCAAGCCCAAATTATGCCCGAAAGTTAAATTTTCTGAATGAATCAAAGTCATCTTTTGATGCAATACTTTTTTAAGCAACGCTTTGTTCTGTGTCGAAGATTTTAGCACACTGCGCGCATGCACATTGGTGCAAAGAAAGTGAGATTATAATGAAAACGTAATAGAGTGTGAGCATAAATTCAGGCCGAATGTGGCCTGAAGTTGAAGCCAAACCCAACCTTCTTATCAGTAGAATATTGTTACAATTCCTCTGTGAATGAATTAATTTTTGAATGAATTAAGTTAATTTATACATTAACTTAATTAATTTATAATTAATGTAGTGTTTGTTTGTATCACTGTAATAATACAAAAATTTCTGTTTGTTAATTTATATAATAATAATAATAAGAATAATAATTGTTAATAATAACCAGATAATACCAGTTAGTACATCCGGTTAATAAAATTTATTAATTTATTAATAAATGGATTTTTAGGTTTCAATTCAAAATGACTCAATATGTGATTTCATCATTAATTGCGATGACAGCAGTGATGAATTAAACTGCACCAAAGACGGGAGATTTTATTGTGAAAATGGAGTACCTTTGTTTGTAAATAAACGACAGGTTTGCTAAAGAAAAAGACTTCATAATTTTTCTTCATCATCCCTTTCTGCCCTTTGATATTTTAGTAAAATCCAATCTAAAATCACTGACATGTCGTGATTGTTTAGATTTTTGATGGTCGAGGTGACTGCAGTGACATGAGCGATGAATGTCCCACCGATGAAAAAGTGAAGAATACAGATTCTTTTTCATCCAGATATGAACTTATTGCAAGTCCAGTGCTACGAGTCCTTGTTTGGATCATGGGTCTAACTTCAATAATTGGAAATGCTGTAAAGATTTCTATATAAATCTTCTTATAGAAAGTGACTATTTCACCGTAAATAGGTCACGCAGTCTGTTGTTAATTGGTAGCTAAGTTAAAAGAAATGCCGTGCAAAAAGTTGATGTTAGCTATTTAAGGTTATTTTGGAGTTAGATTTAGATTAGAAGTTAGCTTTCGGCTACTAAGTTATAACATTTAACTTACAAAGGTTACCGAGAAAGTGTAAAAAATAGCTGCGAATGCACGAATTTTTCGGTGAAATAGTGGTAGCCCAATGCTTATTAAAACATGAAATTTTAGAAAACAGAACGCATATGCAATGCGTTTCCAAATATTTTCTTATTTGCAGGCGGTTATAATTTTTGAAGGTTGCAACTTTCGCAAAAAGGATTCTGTATTATCGCGAGCCAATCACCTTTTGGTGTTAAATTTGGCGGTCGCTGATTTCCTTATGGGACTCTATCTCATACTTTTGGGCATAGCAGGAGCAATTTACAGCGGAGTGTATTGCATTAACAAATGGGATTGGCTCTCTAGCACACCATGCGCAACAATGGGGATATTGGTTGTGCTTTCAAGTGAAACCTCAGTCATAACTTTGGGTATGATGACCACACTCCGACTTTGTGCAGTGTTGAAAGTAAGACGCTAAATAATATAACTAAGGTTTGAAAAAAAGCATTTTAAATCAATATCGTGAATTTATGATTCAGCCGTTTAGCACCTCTACAAAACCAACTCAAGGTCAAGTGTTGATCGGTATATCGTTTGCTTGGATCTTTTCAATTCTTCTGGCTTTCATTCCACTCGCTCCAAACCTTGATTATTTGTACACTGATGTTGCTTGGGTGGAAGACAATCCTTATTTTCAAAACGCAACCGTGAAATTCTCTTCAGCTCAAAGATGGATCGAAAAATTGTTTACTTTTGACCCCAATTACACTGACCTTCCCGACCAAGCTACTGATGATGTGAGACGAGCAACGTCTTGGGGAAAATTACAAACTTTTGTTCAAAAACAGAACAGCAAGCAGACTTTGGAAATATCACGCTACTATGGGTACGAATTTCATTTAAAATCCTGTCGTTTAAAAATCATCATTTTGTTATTTTTTTTCTATTGAACGTTTTTGCGTTTTAATATAACTATCACAGCATGCAGATAAATAACCATCTGCTCGTCACAACAGGTACTACAGCGCTGACAGTGTTTGCATTCCAAGACTCTTTGTTTCAAGAAATGATAACTCGTTTGGATTTTCTCTCTCCATCACAATCTTTAACTTCTTGGCTTTCACCTACGTGGCATGCGCTTATTCGTTGGTGGTTTGGGTATCTCGTAAAAAGTTGATGAAAACAGAAAATAGTGGTCGCCGCAAAGCAACAAGCAAAGACAAATCAAAACGTATTTGTATAAATCTGTTTATCTAAACACTCTGCGACTGTGCAGTGGTATGAAAAGAAAAGATTTTGCCGCAGATTACTTTAAAGCGTCCATTATATTCTCAATTTATAGATCTTCAAAACAAAGTGCTTCGCTTGGTCGTCACTGATTTTTTTTGCTGGGTTCCGATTTCGATCATGGCTTTCATCAACTTCAGTGGAATCCCGGTGTCCAACGTCGCTTACGCCGTTTCAGCCATCATCTTGCTACCGATCAACAGCGCTCTCAATCCGATCTTGTATTCCAATTTTATCGACAACATCATTGACAAAACTCGCTCTCGTTTACAAAATTCCTCCCAAGATACATCAAATGCCGATGTTGTAGTTGCAAGGTCTTCCAGAGAAACAAGAATTTAAAAGTGTTTTAAGTGCATTGAATATGTGTTGCACAAAATCATTGTTTTTAAACGAGGTTATTTTGCATGAGGTGTAATTCAGAGCATGATAGATTTTGTTAAAAATTCAAACAAAACACAAGTTGGAATTATCTGATCAATGAATCTGTCAGCAGACCACAAACCTTTCCTGGTCGTTGATTTGAGTTCGTGGCGTTAGTTTGTTCGTGGTGCCGAACCCGAGCACAAATTTTCTGCAAGAAAATCACCGTTTTTTAAGTGCTCTCACGAACTCTTGGTTTTATCCGAACAGTTGCTTTTTCGCCCTAAACACGGGAAGTAATAATTATTCCAACATTTGGTATCGCGCGGGATTAGTTTTTAATCTTGTTGTGGCAGTCATTAAGTTTAAAAAATGAATGTATAATACCTTACCTTAACTTAACTTGGACTTAAATTTTAAAACTTCAAAACGAAGTGCTTCGCTTGGTTATCACTGATCTGTCAACAGACAACAAACTTTTACCTGGTCGTTTGAAAATGGATTGTAAAGTGTTTTATATACATTTTAGTGAAAAAAGTGGGTTTCTGTTTTTATTTTCCATGTTCATAATTATTACATATTTGCCACGGTGACCGGGAAAAAACATTATGTCATGCATGGCTTTTGAACATTGCCTTTAACAGATTCGTGAGCGAATACGCAAATGAGTTATCCAAGAATACAAGTAGGCTGCTCGCGCTGTGCTCAGTCGCCTCCCTCCATGTTGCGAATGCATTGGTGGGATTCTGATTATGGGCGGCTTAGGTGGCAAAATGTAATAATACTTTTCGAATGAGCCCCTCGGCCTAAAGCTTGAATGCGTTCTTTGTAAACCCGCCCGACAAACCAAGCGTATGATTGACATTATTGTGTTTATTCAATGTTGTACGTTTTAAATGATGTTGAGGCAGACCTTCTACACCTCATGACCCGACTGTAATCATTATCTCTTCGAACAAAGTTTTCTCCAGTTTAACTTGAAAGTTCGTCTGGGCTCTCAAATTCCTCTGCCACACAATGCAGTAGTCCGGTAATCTGATCTTTCTTCGGATGTTGTTATTGAAAACAGCTAAACCTATGGTGTGCAGATGAAACAGTTTAATCTAACATATAGTCAGTCAAACGGACGTGAACGGATTTTGGTTTGTTTCGTTTTATCCATCGGTCCGTCTTGGACGCACCATTCTATATACTAAAACGTAGCTAATGTAACTAATGTAGCAAATGTAGTTGCTAAATTAGTTACATTGGCCACATTAGTGTAGTAAAATAATATTTTGCACGAATGTTTCTTGGTTTCACCTGTGTTTTCCCACGCTTTTTTTATTTTATTACTGTTACTTTGTTTATATCAGGATTATTTCTTTTGTACACTGTGTCATTTAATTTTGTTTCTTTAACGCTTCAGTGTCTTGATATATAGTTGAATGCGTAACTATTATATGTTTATTTCCGATTGGCGTCCCGCATTTACTTCACGCATGAGTAGTTGACTTCCTGAGGAAAAGATGGCCTTTCCACATTCTACATTATCTATTTAAGAGTGAGGACCCTTCTTGTTTTTTTTACTTAAGTCTGACGTTTGTAGTTTATATACAGGCTTTATTCATTTCTTTTACAAGTCCGCTTGTAACTTTGACCTTTGATCGGAGATGAGTTTTTAATCTTTCATGAGAAATACAAGTAAGCAGCATTTGTTGTCTGTTGATTTCGAGTGGGCCGTGAAAGCGATGGAAAATGTGCCTGGCGGAGGGGAATCTGTAACATTACCGACATTTTGCTATTTAGCAACTACATTAGTCACATTTTGGTATATAAAAAGGTTCGTCTTGGACACAACATTTTGTCCGGATACTAAATATAGTGTGTAATAAACATTGTGATATAGAAAAATTTTATTGGAATATTGAAAACAAAACATTTGGAAACCAAAATTCTTAAGATTTATCAAAATACACTACTCTTTAAGATAATTCAAAGTTCCAGTAAAAGATTTTGGCCTGGATAAACTGTTGAAACATTGATTGATTGCTTCAATTCAGATGGTTTTCGATTGAAGACTTTTTTCTATAACACCTATCAAGGCAGAGTCATAAACAAGTCGTAAAACTCGAATCGAAACTCAAGTCAATTCTTTTGGAAGAAGTGACTCGAGTCAAGTCAAACCATTTGGCAAATAAGGCTCGAGTGAAGTCAAATCATTTGGCAGCTAAAACCAAGCCATACGGAAAGCTAAAACACCGTTTCTGTCAATAAGAAGAGTTTAGAACTTTTACAAATTTGCTCCGTTTTGCTGTTTTGTGTGTGTACGTAGACAAAAAACATTTTAAATTCCACTGTGACGTGTTTGTTGGGAAAGAGAACTTTTTTACATTAATGCTGAAACAAATTATATAAACGAGAGCAGATTAGAGTCAAGTTCAAGTCAAGTTTTATATATATTTCATACAATAGGACTCCACTCAAATCAAATCTTTGTAAAAAATTGCTCCAGTCATTACGATTCTCAAACGCAGAATACCAATTTATGCAGATATACTGTATTTGACAAGGTGATCTATACCGGAAAATCTGGTTCAGTACAACACGATTTCAGTTTATGTGAAATACTTTTAAAATCTGGTATCTTTGGAAAATTTAGGAGTTGGAGTATCGGCATTTGGTGTGGCTTGAGAGGAATTTTGTAAACGAGAGCGGACTTTTCCAAAGATGTTGTCGATAAAGTTGGAATACAAGATCGGATTGAGGGCGCTGTTGATCGGTAGCAAGATGATGGCTGAAACGGCGTAAGCGACGTTGGACACCGGGATTCCACTGAAGTTGATGAAAGCCATGATCGAAATCGGAACCCAGCAATACAAATCAGTGACAACCAAGCGAAGTACTTTGTTTTGAAGTTCTACAAAATTAAGAATATAACTCTGTTTGATAAAGTTCATTTATTTCGCAAACAAGCTTTTTTTCTTACAGTAAAATTTTGAGCGTTTTTAAACTTTCACAAAACTTTACATTTCTCTTTACTGCACGGTATAAAAATATTGCTTTAATAAAAAGTCATCATTCTAAAAGTAAAGGTTTATTAGATTACTTTTTAATTTGTCTTTGCTTGCTTCGCTGCTAATTCCTGTCTTTCTCGTTTTTCTCAACTTTTTACGAGATACCCAAACCACCAACGAATAGGCGCATGCCACGTAGGTGAAAGCCAAGAAGTTAAAGATTGTGATGGAGAGAGAAAGTCCAAACGAGTTATCATTTCTTGAAACAAAGAGTCTTGGAATGCAAACACTATCAGCACTGTAGTATCTGTTGTAAGCGGATAGTCAATTACTACAAAAAAGAAATTATCTGTTGTGATAGTTGTTTGAACACAAACACTTTTGATTGAAAACAATAATAAACGGATAATTTTTTATACAACTTTTTTATATTGCTATATTTTGTTATCTAAGCAGTAAAAAGCTCTAAAATGTTACCATATTTTTACCTATAGTAACGTGATACTTGCAAAGTCTGTGTGCTGTTCTGCTCCTGAACAAAAGTTCGTAATCTTCCCCAAGACGTTGCTCGTTTCACATCATCAATGGTTTGGTCAGGAAGCTCACTGTAATTGGGGTCAAAGGTGAACAATTTTTCGATCCATCTTTGAGCTGAAGAGAATTTCACGGTTGCGTTTTGAAAATAAGGATTGTCTTCCACCCAAGCAACATCAGTGTACAAATAATCAAGGTTTGGAGCGAGTGGAATGAAAGCCAGAAGAATGGAAAAGATCCAAGCAAATGATATACCGATCAACACTTGACCTTAAGTTGGTTTAGTAGACCTACTCAAAGGCTGCATGATAAAGATAAATGAAAAAATTAATTTAAAGGAATTGTTTTCCAAACTTTTAGTTACGTACATTTACTCAATTTAAGTAAACATCTTTTTGTGTCATACTTTCAATACAGCATAAAGTCGGAGAGTGGTCATCAAGCCCAACGTTATGACTGAGGTTTCACTTGAAAGCACAACCAATACACCCATTGTACCACATGTTGTGCTAGAGAGCCAATGCAATTTATTAACACAATAATTTCCGCTGTAAATTGCTACTTCTATGCCCAAGATTATGAGATAGAGTCCCATGAGGAAATCAGCGATCGCCAAATTTAACATCAAAAGATGATTGGCTCGCGATAATGCAGAATCCTTTTTACTTTTTCGAAACCGAAAACCTTCCGAAATTATGACGACCTGCAAACAAAGAAATATCACGATTATACCTAGACTATGACAAATACATTCTGTTTTTCATAAGTGCCCATAGCACAAGTATTAGCACTTATAGTCCTATAGCAAAAGTTATATACAGCGTTTCCGATTATTGCTGTGAGTCCCATGATCCAAACAAAAGCTCGCAATATTGGATTGGCGATAAGTTCATATCTGGATGAAAAAGTATTTTCATTCCTTAAACTTTCATCGGTGGGACATTCATCGGTCCAGTCGCTGCAGTCACGCCGACCATCAAACATCTAAAAAACCGATGTATGTAAAATTCAACGTATGGGGTTTTGTTATTTTGAACTCATTATTATAAATCTAAGCTAAACCTTTCTCGCTTCCACAAACAAGGGCACGCCATTTTCGCAATAGAATCTTCCATCTTCGGTGCAATTTGTTTCATTACTGCTGTCGTCGCAATTGATTATGAAGTCGCAAATTGTGTCATTTGTAATTGAAACCTACAAATCCATTTATTCATATAAACATTCTTATAGCATTGTGCTGTATGAATAAACTCTTCTCATAGGTCAAATTGATTCTGTAATATTCCACATTAATATACCAATGAGTTGTTCAAAGATGAGCAAAAAAATCTTCCTGGACATTCTTGACCAAATTCATCTTTTCCTTCATTACAATCGACAATTCCGTCACACACAGATGATGAAGGAATGTTAATTCGGTTTCCAGCGTCGCAGTAAAATCTGTTTCTACAGCCTGTTTCATCTTCTTGACGTTCCTCACATTCGACCGTTCCATTGCACCCAGCATCACCGTCGATTTCGAATTCCTTAGTTACCAAAATCGGAGTTGGCTGGGCCAGGGTTAACTTAGAAAGAAAAGAAGGTAATGTCAAGAGTGTAACATTTGCACTCGCTCGCAATAGGTTGAAGGGTTGGAGACCGAAGAAGTTATTGAGGCGGAGGTAGTAAATTTTTCGTTTGCCAATACAAATGTATACAATCAAGGCCACTATTAGAAACAATCGTAATCATTGTTTTTACTGATATATTTTGTGAATGCAACCCAGTTATCCCCGGTACAAAACCGTTGTTAATAACTTCAGTTAAAAAACTTTCGAAATTTAACCAAAATAAAAATCGTCTTTAAGCAGTTAATAAATTAGCTTCATTTACGAAAACATTCAATATTTACCCAAAAATAGGTGCAGGAATTAATCAGTCCCTACATTACTTTCTGTGCCGTATCCTGAATTACCACATTACACGGTCGCATGCCGTTTCCGTATTCAAATGATACGGCCAAAAAATACCACCCCTGAACATGCATAAGAAATGTTAAAAGAAAATGATAAACGACAAAGGCATGTAATGGATGCTACAACAGGCTTATATATTGAAGGCTACATACTTACTGTTTTGGAACATACGATATGAGAAGCACCACTGCTAAGCACTCCTCGAAACAATCGAATTCCACATGAAAATATTTGATCAGAAGGACATTTTGCCGTACACTCATCGTCTGGTGCTGGATCGTCCGAATCTAATCTAACTCTGGGATTTGATCCTGGTGGAGGACAATCTCCAACACCGTCACAAAGTGTCCCAGCAACAGAATAACCACTTGTGTCGCATCTGCATTTGGCGCCTGCGTCTTGTAGCAATCCGTCTTTGCACTTGAGAGTGTCACCGCAATAGCTACACCTGCAAGTAATATTTGTAAAATAAAATATAATAATGATGATATATGTAAAATTATTTTTATATGACATTGGCATAACATTCGACCACGGATCGTGTCCTTATGTCTCACTACACTGTGTTAGAGCAAAAAGTTTTATACAGTATCTTGTACATTGTTCTCTTATGCTTGAGCAAGATACATCGCCGTATAGGGCTAAATTCTTGCAAATAAAATAAGTTTCTTTATTTTGTTTATTTATTTATCCATTTAGAACTTAATTTTGCGTGAGCAGCAAGAAAACTTGCACATTGTTTTAAGATTAAGATTAAGATTTGACATGATACTATATACAGAGTTAATGAAACTTTCTTCGAGGCTTAACTTTATCCACGCTGAAATCTATGCCTTCAAGACGGTTTATATTCTGGCATATTATGGCTTTAGTGATTTTCTATACTGCTTGCTGCAAGTAGTTAGTATAGTAAGAATTAAAAATATATATTTATTTTTAATCGCTCAAAAACCTTATAAAGCAACCCTATAACCACATCCAAGCATAAACAGTTTGTTTGACAGAGATCAGAGATGATGACCGCAGAGAGTTTTGTGTACAAGTCTTGTGCATGCAATAGTCAAGAAACCAGATAAAAAGTCGTTTAGTTTCTCTTATCGTTTACACAAACAAGAAGGAAAGTTATTTCAAAAACGACCTTGGCTAAACAGCGTGACAAATATTTTAAAAGCTTTGAACAGCCAATAAAAATTTGGTTCACATTACCGGTAAATTTTTTGTATATTGTTTTTGTATTTTTTGTAAATGGTAAACACCAGAAAAATGCTGGGACACCCCAGATACACCCTAACATACAGTACATCAGACTGAATACCTCTTTCATATACACTATCACCAATCCTACCCAAAGTATAAGCTTACCTCTCATCTCTGTTGTCAGAACAATCTGCAACTGTATCACAAACCGATGTCCTATTTATGCAAGTCCCATTCCCACAATAAACCTCTCCCAAACTGCATGGGTTTTCTTCATCATCGCTGTATAGACAAAGACAGTGACACCGCGTTTCTTCCCGCAAAGTCATTATTTTGATGACGAAAGTTGTGAAGATGGAAATATTTTTGAATTTAATTTTCAACTGGCAGCAGTAAGCTTATTTTCACTGGTTTGAGGAATTCGTGTCTTTACATGTCTGCAAATCTCTGGAATGACTTCTTCTTCACATAAACATTCATCCGACAAATCTGAACAATCGATGACGCCATCACACACTCTGTGACGTGGTATGATCATTGAGCTTTCCAAGCATTTGTAGCATCGCGATCGGTTGAAACTAAATGAAATTTAAAAAATGTTGACATTCCTTTATTGCTTGTCCATTGTTAGAAATATAAGCGACAATAGCGAATACACTGACTTAATATAGTTAAAAGCTTCGAATTGGTGACTATATACTGACAAATGAATAAGGAATTATTTTCAGTCCTGAATAGCCTACTAAACATCAATAAACAACCTTTTTTCATCAGAGTTTGAAGAAAAAGTAAAACAAAGATCATCTCCTTGATCGCAATCTTGTACTTCATCTTGTAACAACTGCTGTGGAAGACGACACACGGATCCTTGTCGGACGCATTTGAATCCTGCTCCCAGACGACCAATTATCATCTTCCTGGCAACCATCCCATTCGTTTCCATTACACAGAGTTGTTCTCTCCACACAGTTGTTGTTTTCACATCGATAATGACTCGGACAATTCACATCGCAAGGTGTCGCATTATGACATTTGACAACTCCATTACAGACGTAGGACTTACTGATTGTGCACGTTCGATTTTGTGATGGAAAGTGACAGCTTAAAGACAAACGCAAACTAAAACTAAAGCTCATGTTTGTGTAGGTTTTCGTTATAACTCATTTAAGTATTATGTAAAAATGACAAATCATTTTTGACGCTTTGCTAAGATCCTTCAATTTAGCTTTATTTTTTTTCATTAATAACTAAATAATTATAGCAATACAATTTGTTACCCAATCTCATCAGATTGGCAGCCCGGACAGGAAATTAATGTAATAATTTCGTCACTTCCGTCATCGCAATCTTTAATTCCATTACAGAAACTTGCTACAGGAATAAAACTCCCGTCATCACATTGAAATGTGTTGTGATCGGCCGACGTGTGAGGTCGAGCATCTAACAACTGCAGCGACAACATAAGCAACAAGCTTAGGTAGTGCAATCTTTCCATTTTATTTTGTCAGTGTGACGTTGCATGAATTGTGCTGCCCTCATCAAACAATCTTAACTTCTTTTGATTCTTCAACGAACCTTGAACAGAAACATATATCTTATTCATATATATGTTCCCAGGCATCTAGCAATATGAAATACACAAATGCTGTAGTCTTATATAGTCAAATATTGCACTTGCAGCTTTCCGTAGTTCTATAGCGTTAAATCAAATCCATCGAAGTCACATAAGGTTTGAATGATATACCTCACTGTATAAAAAGATTAATTTTACAATAGTTAACGCTTTGTTAAATCTTGTCTGCTGGAATCTAATTGTGCAAGGCAGAACGAGCTACTTCTGAAACTAACTATAAACAAAAGGCATTGCATTTCCCAGGTCAAACAAGATTATACGATTATGACAATTGCAACCAGCTTTAAACACGACTAATTGTTTGCTAAACACTGGCATATTTCTCTGTTCGGTTTGTATTCATGTGTTATCATATAGTCGTACCGCTCATACAAATTTGTGTAGGCTACATTTTCTCAGTCTTATAGTAACAGGTTCTATAGCTCGTGCCCTTGGATTTTTAACTCGAAAAAAATTGGAATTTTTGTTGTTTGGTTGATGGTGGAGACTCTTTTGTTAGAATGGTTTTCTGAATCCTAACTTTGTAGTTTCTACTGTTTTAGCTACGGTATAATTACTATTTTCTAACTATCTTCTACTTCCATGGCGCATATATAAAAGGTTTAATGAGGTATCATGCTGGTTTATCGTTTAGATGTAGGTTATTTGTTCAAGATACGAAAGCTCTGTCTTGTACCGGTTATAAGCTAGAATAATCGCCATTTGCGAATATCCAGCAGCTTCAA
Source organism: Clavelina lepadiformis (assembly GCF_947623445.1). Taxonomy (NCBI): domain Eukaryota; kingdom Metazoa; phylum Chordata; class Ascidiacea; order Aplousobranchia; family Clavelinidae; genus Clavelina; species Clavelina lepadiformis. The sequence continues at coordinate 5,532,309 of NC_135244.1, read as the reverse complement.
TGCTCGGATATTAATTTTTGCAATGTTTACATACTTTTTTCGTAGCTTGCCAAGCGGGTTTAAAAGCTACACATATTCTGTTTACTCACATTTCCACAACAGGCTTGTCTAAGGGCTGTCTGTCTAAATATTGAGTAATTTTTGACGATAGAGGATTTTTATTTTTATCACTAAAGGCCTTAATATTAACGTCACAATTTCCTGTAGAAAATACACACATATAACGTTGAAAGCCTTTCAGTAGAAAATAAACAATTAAGCTGTTTTGCAAGCGTTGACTCAAACCCTGGCTTCCAAGCTTAACATTTTCTGATATTCATTGCTCACTTAATAATAGTTCTTTTAAGCTTTGTCGGTCTAGTCTAGTCTATAGCATGTTGGATTGCATTCACGTACATTCATCGATAGCGTGGCAAATAAGAGCTCAAAATGGTAACTATTTAAATGAAGTTTCTTCTGCAACCTACAGTATATGTGTAAGGTTAGTTACTGAGAGCAAGTTCAGATGAGAGGGCGTAGAGTTTTCCTTTTGCCTCGGGTTACTTGACAACTTTTTTGCGCCTCTGATGAGGTATAAAAACAACTTCTGCTGAACAGCCAGCGAACATTTACAGCAATTGGCCATTTTTCATCGTCCCATCTGTCACGTTTAAATGTTTATTTATAACTTTCAATCAAAAGTTGTCACAAATCTGGTGGGAAATTTTTTTTCTTGACAAAATTTCTTTCACTGAGGAAATTTCCCAATCTGATTCTAAGCCAGTAATAAAATATCAATATGCTTAGATTCAATTTATGGCGACACCCATCCAATGTATGTCATGTGTCATATCAACCTCTGACTGAGGCAAGTCTTTGAACCACTTGAACTTGGCGAAGTCCCGTTTATTGAACTTGTACGTATAGATAACATTTGTATTTCATAGTTTTGCTATTTTTGTGTGATATTGTCCGCATTTTGAACTGCTCACCACCAGGATTAGTGAACAGGAGTCCTATAAGAACAGGTGGTGACCATGTACTTATTCATACGGAATAAAAACATGCGGTGAATTGAAGACGGTCCCAGAATAGCTATTTTTGCATTTGCACGTAGCAGAAAAACGTTAAATTGCTCTTTGTTGATTTAAACAAACCGTAAGCTTTCAATTTTCGCCCTTGTCGATTTCGTAATGTATTCGTGGCATAACGTGATTTAAACGCATATATACAGGCATGCGTTGCTGACGTCACTTACATGCAACTTTATTCTAGGATGCGTGATCAAGATTTTCGTGATACTAATTATTGCTTGAAATAATTTTTTATTAAGAAAACGTTTTCTGAGTTTTTGAGCTAGCACGTCGGTGCTTCTATGCACGTATGCAATGCGTGATTAAAGATTTTTGTGAAGCTGATACTAGACAATAATTATAGGTTGAAATAACCCATTTATTAACGAAATACGTTATCTAAGTTTTTAAGGAATAGCTTTTCAGGCAGAGTCTGAAAAAAGCTTGCTGTGTTGTGCACTAAGAATCTCCTTTAATTCTTTTTTATAAACTATTTTCTTCCGGAAGTCGTGCCATTAAATTTAAGGTACTGAGACGACAAAACGTGTGAAATTCTATCGTCATGAATCAATCCACATTGAGCCAGACAAAGTTTAGAGTAGAAACGTTTGTCGTAAAAATGCAAGAAGCAGAATTTTTGCATCTAGAAGGAAAAAAGTCGTTTTCAAAACTGATTGCAGTAAGCCGTAAAGACTGCAAATTAAAACTTTCATGACAGTTTTCAAACTTTGTTTCATCAAAAAATTCCAATGCAGAAAGCATTCTTATTAGTACTTTTAGTAGCGCATTCCTCATTGATGATATTAGATGAATTGTAACCAAACACAAATGGTTCAAAATGTGTTCTTATTAAGCAGTTAGACATATCACCCAAATACTACACTATTTGACTTGGATTTATTTGATGTAAGCAGTTAACATAACAAGTTCTGAATAGTGTTTGCTTATACATAATCAACGACAATTGTCAATATATATTATTGGACAGTACAGTATACTGGATGTCTGGTTATATGAGAATAACTCATTTGGTTCCGTTTAATGCTGCTTGTTCAAGGAACAACTTCAAAAGGTTAAGATCTTATGATCAAGCAAACAAAAATAATTTAACATTTTACTGACAAAAATAAAATGAAAAGATTGCATTGTATAAGTCTGTTGCTTATGACATTTGTTTGGGTCTTTGATGCTCAGCCCGACACTTCGGTCAATCACAATCTATTTCAATGTGATGACGGGAGCTTTTTTTCTGTACTAAGTTTCTGTGATGGAATTAAAGATTGTAATGACGGAAGTGACGAGATTGTTACGTCTTCTTCCTGCCCGGGATGCAACACTGATGAGATTGGGTAATCAAACGTAATAACATATATTTTGCTAAATTAACACAACTAAGTCAGAAATGAAGTTTGGAAGAAATTAAAACTATTTTTAGTTAAAACTTCATATTATTTTTAAGCTGTCACTTGCCATCACAAAATCGAACGTGCACAATCAGAAAGTCCTACGTCTGTAATGGAGTTGTCAAATGTCATAATGCGACACCTTGCGATGTAAACTGTCCGAGTCATTATCGATGTGAAAACAACAACTGCGTGGAGAGAACAACTCTGTGTAATGGAAACGAATGGGATGGTTGCCAGGAAGATGATAATTGGTCGTCCGGAGCAGGATTCAAATGCGTCCGACAAGGATCCGTGTGTCGTCTTCCACATCAGCTGTTACAAGATGAAGTACAAGATTGCGATCAAGGAGATGATCTTTGTTTTATTTTTTCACCAAAGTCTGATGAAAAAAGGTTGTTTATTGATGTTCAGTAATCAGGATAAAATTTATTATTTAAATTTATCTATTCAGGACTGAAAATATTTCCCCATTCATTTGTCAGTATATAGGCACCAATTCGAAGCTTTTAACTATATTAAGTTAGTATATACGCTATTGTCGCTTATATTTCTAACAATGGACAAACAATAAAGGAATGTCAACATTTTTTACTTTCTTTTAGTTTCAACCGATCGCGATGCTACAAATGTTTGGAAGGCTCAATGATCATACCACGTTACAGAGTGTGTGATGGCGTCATCGATTGTTCAGATTTGTCAGATGAATGTTTATGTGAAGAAGAAGTCATTCCAGAGATTTGCAGACATGTAAAGACTCGAATTCCTCAAACCAGTGAAAATAAGATTACTGCTGCCAGGTGAAAATTAAATTTAAAAATCTTATTCCATCTACACAACTTCCGTCATCAAAATAATGACTTGACAAATAAACTTTGTATGATTTTGTCTATACAGCGATGATGAAGAAAATCCATGCAAGTTGGGAGAGGTTTATTGTGGGAATGGGACTTGCATAAATAGGACATCGGTTTGTGATACAATTGCAGATTGTTCTGACAACAGAGATGAGAGGTAAGCTTGCACATAAAAGTTATCCTGAACAGACACACGACTCGCATCCACTTTGAAGTTTTCTCTTGTCAAACTGAACCCTATTGCTTTCTTCATGTAATGTGTTCCTAGGATTTCGTGTTTATTGGCCGCCTAAAAACCTTACATTAGTGGTCACTCTATATGCAACGATTGATTAACCAGATGCTGAGCCAATGGCAAAATTTCCCATCCAATAACTTTTTTAAAGTTAGTTTTAAAAAAATAAAACATACTATCTTAACAATGATGTTAATAAATGCCAAACTTTTATGCGTATAGCTTCGATAAGAGAATTAATATCGTAAAAATGAAAATTTAAATGTACGAGACCTGTAGCTACTGCCACATTTACCACTGTTACAGTCTAGTACTGACTCTATGATTGATAATTTGTTTTTTACTAATCAAGAACTACAGTACAATGCACAAGTTTAATACAAACTACTTTTAAACTCTTTTCACCCTTCCCTTCTATATAATCAGACACGGAAAGATTCAAGTCAGGTTATTGGAAAGACTTGACATGACAAAAGTATTTTAGTGCTTAGAAATGACTCGACTGGACTCGTGTCAACGTGAAAATTTCTGTTGACTTGACTCGATTTACAAAACAAGTTATTTGAACCCGTTATAGAATCGATTTTTGTATTTGTGAAAGCAAGAATTTATCCGAAACTCACTATGCAATACATTCCATTGAATGTGGCAAGTTTTTTGTTAATTTTGCAACTTTTTTGAAAACCTTTTACTACACTGCTTTTGCTATTTAGTGATGTTGAGTGTTTCCATCACTTTCCGTAAGACCCAAAGTTCCACTTAAATGTTGAAAACTTGAAAAGGTTTATTAGGTATACTTTTACACAGGCAAGTATTAACGTGTATTTGAAAGTCAGCAAACAACATCTACTTCGAAAATAGAAATGAATTAATACCAGGAAAGTATTAATAATAATAATTTGTATAACCTACCACAACGTTTATATCTTTAAAGGTATAGCTATTGCGGTGATACACTGAAATGCAAAGACGGATTGCCACAGGACGCAGGCGCCGAATGCAGATGCGATACAAGTGGTTATTCTGTTACTGGGACGCTTTGTGACGGTGTTGGGGATTGTCCTCCACCAGGATCAAGTCCTCTTACAATAGCCCATTGGGGCGATCCACCTGGCGCACCAGACGATGAGTGCGTGGCAAGGTGTCCTTCTGATGATTCAAACCAAACCTTTTCTTGTGGTTTTCCCTTGGTCGGTGCAGTGTCCGGAAATCCCCCTTTTCAGATTACATGTCGGCGAACGGTAAGTATATACGGTCGTTGGCCTGGTTACGGAAATACTTTTAGCGTATTTGAGAAAAATATGGACATTTTTATTTGCCAAAGAATTTTTAAGTGCGAAATACCTACTTTCTTCATGTAATAACTAAAATCAATTAAACCGTTTTAAATGATGATAAAAATGATTTACTGTGAGATATCAAGCAAAATCTTTCAGTGAAAAGCTGATATACTATCGAGATGGTATCTTTGCTTAGATTGAAATATTACCACCTCCTCGTCCACCCCTTCGTCGACCTCCTCAAGTAATTCCATTCCAGCCTAACTCAAGTGCAAATTTTTCGCCATTGTTATTTCCTTCTTCTTCTGCAACATCAACTCCATTTTTGGTTACTGTGGAATTCTATATCGACGGTTACGCTGAATGCAATGGAACGGTCGAATGTGATGCAGATGCAACTGACGAAATGAATTGTCCAAACCGATTTCATTGCCCTGCTGGAAATCGAGTTAACATTCCTTCATCATCTGTGTGTGACGGGATTGTCGACTGTAATGAAGGAGAAGACGAATTTGGTCAAGAGTGTCCAGGAAGATTTTACTGTCCATCTCTAAACAATTCATTGGTAGCCTACATAACAGTGTATACACAATATTGTATATACTGTATACACAATATTTTTATTCAACTAAAACGTTTCATGCCTTGTTTGTGACAAAACAAAACGACATTTCGTTGACGTTTCCGTTTGATTTGTAGGTTTCAATTACAAATAACACAATTTGCGACTTCATAATCAATTGTGACGATAGCAGTGATGAAACAAATTGCACCGAAGATGGAAGATTTTATTGCGAAAATGGCGTGCCCTTATTTGTTGAAAAAAGACAAGTATAACATATATTAATATTCTTGTTCTTAAAAGTTTGAGTGTCCTTAAATGAATCTTGCATGCTACACTATATTTCAACTTTAGCATTGAGATGCATTCAACTAACTTCCATCAATAGAATTTTTACATGCATGTGTATCTGCTCAGGTGTTTGATGGTCGAGGTGACTGCACTGACATGAGCGATGAATGTCCCACCGATGAAAATTCAAGGAATAAAAATACTTTTTCGTCCAGATACGAACTTATCGCCAATCCAGTATTACGAGCCTTTGTTTGGATCATGGGACTTATGGCGATTATTGGGAATGCTGTAAGTAAAGTATTTTCGTATTTCGTATAATTTAGCTACGTATATGCACATAAATACTTTTGTGCTTGCAATGAATATTTCCGAATAATTTATTTGCGATATATTTATAACCGAAATATTTTCATGTTGTAGGTCGTCATCATTTACGAAAGTTGTAAGTTTCCAAAAAGAGATTCTAAGTTGCTCAGAGCCAATCATCTTTTGGTGTTAAATTTGGCGATCGCTGATTTCCTCATGGGACTCTATCTCATAATCTTGGGCATAGAAGTAGCAATTTACAGTGGAAATTATTGTGTTAATAAATTGTATTGGCTCTCTAGCACAGCATGTGGTACAATGGGGATATTGGTTGTGCTTTCAAGTGAAACCTCAGTCATAACTTTGGGCTTGATGACAACTCTCCGACTTTATGCTGTATTGAAAGTAAGTGGAATTTAGTTTATATCTGTAAACCCAGTTCAGGAAAATTGTTTGCTAATTTTCCACGATTTATCATTGCTATAGCCTATGGGTAGCTCTACAAAACCTACTCAAGGTCAAGTGTTGATCGGTATATCGTTTGCTTGGATCTTTTCCATTCTTCTGGCTTTCATTCCGCTCGCTCCAAACCTTGACTATTTGTACACTGATGTTGCTTGGGTGGAAGACAATCCTTATTTTCAAAACGCAACCGTGAAATTCTCTTCAGCTCAAAGATGGATCGAACAACTGTTCACCTTTGACCCCAGTTACAGTGAACTTCCTGACCAAGTTATTGATGACGTGAAACAAGTAACCTCTTGGGGACAACTACAAGCTATTATTCATGACCAAAATAGATCTCAGACTTTGAAAATATCACGTTTTTATGGGTAAATCTTGAATCTCCCAAACTGACTATAGCTCGGAACTATCTTTTTTGGAAGAAAACGTTTTCTGAGTTTTGTCTTTGATAGGATATATAGTCTACAATAGGTTTTTTGTCAACATTTTTTGCAATGAAAAGATTGTCACGGGCAGTTAATCATCTTGTACTATTCAGATACTATAGCGCCGATAGCGTTTGCATTCCAAGACTCTTCGTGACAAGAGATGACAATGCTTGGGGTTTGTCACTCGCAATCACGATCTTCAACTTTTTCGCTTTCACCTATGTGGCATGCGCGTACGCAGTAATACTTTGGGTGTCTCGTAAGACAATGATGAAAGCAGGAACGTCTGGAAGCAGCAGGGCAACAACCAAAGACAAATCAAAAAGTAATTGTATAAACTTTGTCCTAAATTTAACTGAACACTTATACGAGTATACATACGGTATTAAATTATTGTAACAAAAAGAAATTACTTGGTGTTGTTGTTTTGAATGGACCAAAGTTTACGAGTTGTTAATAATAAGTAACTTTTGAATAATAAGTTAAGTAGGTTAATAATTTAATAATAATAAGTTACTTTTACATTATAGCTCTCCAAAACAAAGTGCTTCGCTTGGTCGTCACTGATTTTTGTTGCTGGGTTCCGATTTCGATCATGGCTTTCATCAACTTCAGTGGAATTCCGGTGTCCAACGTCGCTTACGCCGTTTCAGCCATCATCTTGCTACCGATCAACAGCGCCCTCAATCCGATCTTGTATTCCAACTTTATCGACAACATCATTGAAAGAGTCCACTCTCGTTTACAAACTTCCTCTCAAGTCACATCAAATGCCGATCATACCGCTAATCCGAAATCATCTAAAGAAACAAATGTGTAAAGTATTTCACATGCATCGAAATCGTCCCTATGTGGCTTTGTTTCATCGTATCGCAGTGATATAGCGACAAAAAATTAGTCAGGGCAAAAATTTGCAATTTGAATCAATTTTGCAACCGCTTAAACGTAGTTAGCATACCCCCGCAAGATCAATAACCTGTGCCTTTGCGACACTAATATCTGTTCGAATCCAATTATTATTTCTTCGTTTCTGTTATGAAACAATAAGATCGTTTTGTGCATGTAAAGTAAACCAAAAAAAATATACCGTTACCCATTTCTTTAGCTTATATACGTATATAATATTGTTGCATCTCAGTCGTTAAAGTTTTATTAACGTACTATAGTTATTACGGGGGAACGTTGCTATAACCGTAATATCTTTATACATAAACTTCATGCTGAAGGGATTTTTATTTTCGTACCTTTTTTTGCAACCTAGAACAGTTGCATGTAATTTTTACTTAAAATGATATCAGCAACGTTAAATTTTAGGGATCAAAACTTTTGTTTTCCAACTTGTTGTAAACTGATCTTAAAATTTTAGCGTATGATGACATAAAAAGATGAAACATTGCCTAAAAGATCGCTTATGCCTATAAGTATCCTGGAGCAAATGCTCGCATAGAGCACGAACATCTAACTTAGAAAGTAATTGAAATACATGACTTTATGCAATTTTGCAACGAAACGGAATTAAATGTTTTAAAATTTCGGTCCTGCAACTGGTTTTACAAATGTAGCTGTAGGCTATGTAAAAATGAATAGGCTATATCGGATAATGTTTGACTAAAGCATACTTATGTATACATCAAAGCAAACCAGCAAAGACTGCAAACTTGTGAATGCATGCCGATATGTACTATAATGATGATTTCTGCTTGCAGTGTGTATGGTTATATTTTCTTCATTTACCAAGTCCGTTTGACCTGTGGGTATTTAAATAATAATCAGACCTAGACGTACGTAGTGAAGTCTTTAACTACTTGATGCTCACTGTTCACTGTAAAATTTTCCTGAGCTGGTCTGCAATTATTAATTATAAAGCGCAGAGTAGGCTAACAGCCTACGTGTTTTAAAAATTTTGTGTCATAATTAGTTGCTTAATGTTTGTTCTATTTGTTTTTATTATGTATAGACAGTATAGGTGTATAATATATAGTCACCTTTCAGTTAAATAAAGCTCAAAGAAGCTGATTTCTGATTAGTTCACAACATGTCACGTTTGTAATCAAGTCATTTTTTGACTGAGTCAAGTCGAGTCATTTCATATTGTGACTCAAGTCGGTTTCAACTGTGACTCGAGTCAAGTCAAGTGAAGCTAAATTGGTCAGGGGCGTCAACTTCTGATATCACTGTATTTGTCACATTAAATTGGCTACTATGACGTCATAGGTGTCTACAAATTAGTCAGGTTGATACTTTTATCAGGGAGTTGCAATCTTCTAGAAAAATATTCGTGTTTGTCACCTAATATCCGTGTTTGTCTTTCTTGCCGTTATAATTGTCATAACGTTACTCGAGTCTTTTTGAACTTCGACGCGAGCCAAGTCAAGTCATAAAAAACGTGACTCGTCATTATAATACTAACATGTACTATTGTTTTAAGTGGTAAGCTACTGTAGGTTGGAACCTTTGATAAGAACATAACCACCTCAATTTCCTCACGTTTAACTATCTAATTAATTATAGCTTTAAGACTATTAAGGTTTGAACAGAGTTTCTTAACTTAAAATATGAAGTAATATAAATGCTACATTTGCTTGGAACGAATATTTACTGGGTAAAGACAATAATAAAGACAAAGTTAATGTAGAAGTTTTCAAATTTGTAGGATATTGACATGAGAATTCGGAACAACTTTTGTGCGGGATGGGACAGTGGACATAAAACTTGTTAATTTATGTAAACTGATTTCTTTATTCACTAAGATAAAACATTTATGTAAGCTAGAAAAAGTGTACGGATTTATTTGTTTAGTATGTATGAATAGCCTACATTTAATATTACACTGGTCAACACGATTTTTTGTGCCAAGGATTTGACAACGATTTTAGGCTAATTTGGGGTCGCTGATTTCGAAAATGACAATCATTTTTCTCAATTGGCTCTAGTTTTTGAGATATTTAGATTTTTCACTTTCGGAAATTCCACTCATGTCACACATAACGCAATACTAGGTTTCAGGTCTCAGCCAACTGTAATACACTTGGACAATAGTCAGTAATATAGTCAAATGCATAAATATCACAATACTAAATCAATCAGTGCGTAATAATTCTGTTTTTATATATAATTGATGGTGAATCGCTTTTTGTATGACTTTCTTTTATGGCGGACGTCAGTACAATCGTGCTGAAAACACCAACATTAGTCTGCCATCAAGTTTTTCTCCCATCTGCCCTGGTATCATTCTTCCATCACCTTTATGTCCTGATGAAATCTCTCCCCTTGTTCTTCAGAAAAATCACCCAATTTGTCAGGAAATTTTTCCAAATGGCTGTGGAGATAGTGCACTTAAATGCTCATATTTGCCCCTACCTGTTGGTAGGTCTCGAGCATATTTTCTACCAGCTCTGCATAGTTTTCTGCCTTGTGGTTTCCAAAAAAGTTCTTCACCACAGACACAAAACAAGACCAAGCTTGGAATTCCACATTGTTCATGCTTGTTCCAAATTTGAGTCATTGATTAATTTGCAAATTTGAGGCCCATCAAAAATGCCTGCTTTCAAATTTTCGGTTGTGAGTTTTGGAAAACATCTACAAAAATATTTAAAACAATCACCATCTGTATATAAAGCCTTTACAAATTGTTTCATGAGCCCCAGCCTGACATAGAGAGGTGGTAAAATGATCTTCTTTCTTTGAAACAAAGGTTCTTTAATCACATTTGCTTTGTTTACTTCCACATTATCTCTTGTGAACCATGCCTTTTTTACCCTGTGCTGGGTCTTTGCCCTGCTGTCCCACAAGCACATAAAGCAGGGATACTTAGTGTATCCACTTTGCTATCCAAGCAAAAGTTCACCATCTTTAAGTCAACACAAATTGACCACTGGTGCTCGGCATAGCAGATCTTCCGTAAAACTAATTTCACATTTTCATACTCTTCTTTCAGTTTTGTTGAATGAGCAATTGGCGGAGATGAATAGCAGTTGCCATTATGCAACAGAATGCATTTTAAACTTCTGGTAGAGCTGTCTATAAACAATCGCCAGTCTTCTTGTTTGTAGTCTAGGACTTTCATTTTGAGGAGAAGTCCAGTTATATCATTTCAATATTCAAGGTCTGCATCTTGACTGAAGAAGGGAAAGAGTTCCTCTTCTCCAGTCCGGTAAGCTGTTATCTTTGCATCCGCCTTTAGACAGTTCTTCTCCTTCAGTCTGGAAGCTAAACCTCAGATGCTTCTTTTGATAAGTTAAAGTCTCTGATAAGATCATTAAGCTCCTTTTGTGTGAACTGTTCGGGAGTGAAAGAGCTTTCTTCGTAAATGTTTCATTTCATGCTTTTCCTCAATATCTGTTTCTTGCAAATCTGGTACTGATGTAAACGCAGGTAAGGGAATGCTTTTGCAGTGCTCAACCGGTCGCCTTACTAACTAGTTTTAAGAAGAGTAACGTTTTATTCACCTGCAACTTGAAAGAAGCAAACTTAATCAAGGTCAGCGATTCTTTCCTTCAGTGCATTAAATATTTCAAGAAATCATGAGAAATTAACGCATTTTTATCAGTACATCGACAAATAAGGCAGGTCTATTTAATGAGAATCACAATTGAGTCTATTCTGAGGTTTCAACCTAAACACAAACGATGACGTGATAGCTAAAACACTGTCACTAATGCCAGAAATAGTGAAAAATGCTGAAATAAAGAAAATAACCATATCTCGAAAACTAGAACCAATTCAGCAAAACCAATGCCAAATTCGGAATCAGCAACCTCAAATTACCCTAAATCCGTTGAAACATCGTTGGCACCTCAAAAAAAATTTTTTTTTGTTGGGCTGTGTTATTGTTTTATAAAAAAAAAGCAACAAATGACACAAAAACACAGAATTAATTATTATTAACAATTATAAACAATTGAACTGAATCGTAGTAGAACTACATAATGGGAACTACCAACTACATAATAGAACGATAATGGTATAGAAAAATATCTGTAATAATAATCTCTAACAAACCCTTTTCGCAATTCCTGTAAGTTAATCATGTATTTAATGCGGTTGCCAAAGCAAAACCAAACTTCAAAATTATCATAAACATTTAAATTATCAACAAGTTTATATTTTTAACCTGCTATCTCTTGTGCGTTGTCACTGTTCCAGTGCAGGTATTTTATCGTGTTTCGATTTTGTGAACTTACTCAACTATACAGAATTTATCCAAAAGCATTGATTAATCTTGGATAACAATTTTAAAATTTATTGCATAAACGATTAATACATATTACTGTAAGTTAAAAATCAACAATAGATAAAAATGGCAGCCCTTCCATTAACCCGAAGCTTTGTAGCTTGAAACTGCATAAAGCAAACTTATGCGGTCCACCAACACTAAGAAGTCTTGAGCGATTGAAAAGAAAATTTGCTACCACTAATCTAATCATATAGCTTCTATGACCTTGTGCGAGAATAGTAAAACCATTTGTTTATTGCCGGAAAATTTCGGTGCATGTAAACTACTTTAAACGTTAGTTTCTTTGGACAATTTCGGAGTCGCCGTATCGGCATTTGATACAACTTGGGAGGAAGTTTGGAAACGTGATCGAACTACGTCGCCAACGTTGTCGATGAGATTAGAATACAAGATTGGGTTAAGCGCACTGTTGATCGGTAGCAAGATGATGGCTGAAACTGCGTAAGCGACGTTGGACACCGGGATTCCACTGAACTTGATGAAAGCCATGATCGAAATCGGAACCCAGCAACAAAAATCAGTGACGACCAAGCGAAGCACTTTGTTTTGAAGTTCTATAACATAAAAAGTAACTTGTTATTGTCCAGTGCAAACAGTTTATTAACAACTCGTTAACACTGGACCATTCAAAACGACACAAAAATATTCCTTGTTTCTCTTCTTAAATGCTTATTGCTCTTACAAAAATCATTTAATTACAATGACAGTTTTTTGTAGAATTACTTTTCGATTTATCTTTCCTTGTTGCCCTGCTGCTTCCAGACGTTCCTGCTTTCATCATTGTCTTATGAGATATCCAAAGTATTACTGCGTACGCGCATGCCACATAGGTGAAAGCCAAAAAGTTGAAGATTGTGATTGCGAGTGAAAAACCCCAAGCATTGTCACCTCTTGTCACGAAGAGTCTTGGAATGCAAACACTATCGGCGCTATAGTATCTGTAAAGTAATACATAGTTAATTGTAGCCTACATGCTTTTTTACATTGCAAAAAAATTAATTTTAATTCTACTGTCTGTATCAATAATTAAAACCCAGAAAACTTGTTTTAATAAATAGATTGTTTCGAGCTATAGTTAGTTTCAGAGATTCAAAGCTTAGGCCTACCCATAAAAACGAGATATTTGCAAAGTCTGAGATCCATTTTGGTCATGAATAATAGCTTGTAGTTGTCCCCAAGACGTTGCTCGTTTTACGTCATCAGTAGCTTGGTCAGGAATGTCACTGTCACTGGGATCAAAGGTGAACAGTTGTTCGATCCATCTTTGAGCTGAAGAGAATTTTACGGTTGCGTTTTGAAAATAAGGATTGTCTTCCACCCAAGCAACATCAGTGTACAAATAATCAAGGTTTGGAGCGAGTGGAATGAAAGCCAGAAGAATGGAAAAGATCCAAGCAAACGATATACCGATCAACACTTGACCTTGAGTTGGTTTTGTAGAGCTACCCAAAGGCTATAGCAATGATAAATTGGTGAAAATTAGCAAACAATTTCATCAAACCCGACTTATAAATATAAACTAAATTTCACTTACTTTCAACACTGCATAAAGTCGGAGTGTGGTCATCAAGCCCAAAGTTATGACTGAGGTTTCACTTGAAAGCACAACCAATACACCCATTGTACCACATGTTGTGCTAGAGAGCCAATACAATTTATTAACACAATAATTTCCGCTGTAAATTGCTACTTCTATGCCCAAGATTATGAGATAGAGTCCCATGAGGAAATCAGCGATCGCCAAATTTAACACCAAAAGATGATTGGCTCTGAGCAACTTAGAATCTCTTTTTGGAAACTGACAACTTTCGTAAATGATAACGACCTACAACATGAAAATATTTCGGTTATAAATATATCGCAAATAAATATATCGGAAATACTCATTGCAAGCACAAAGTTATTTATATGCATATACGTAGCTAAATTACACGAAATACAAGAATACTTTACATACAGCATTCCCAATAATCGCCATAAGTCCCATGATCCAAACAAAGGCTCGTAATACTGGATTGGCGATAAGTTCGTATCTGGACGAAAAAGTATTTTCATTCCTTGAATTTTCATCGGTGGGACATTCATCGCTTAGATCGCTGCAGTCACCTCGGCCATCAAACACCTGAAAAGATATTCAAACTACATATGTTACAATTTGCTGCAAGTTTGGTAAAAGCATTGTAAAGTTGAAAAAAAATAACGATCAAAATTCATTTAAGAACACTCAAACGTTTCAGACCAAGAATATTGATTATAAATCTACTTTTAATTTTACCTGTCTTTTATCCACAAACAAGGGCGTACCATTTTCGCAATAAAATCTTCCATCTTCGGTGCAATTTGTTTCATCACTGTTGTCGTCGCAATTAGTTATAAAGTCGCAAACTGTGTTATTTGGAATTGAAACCTGCAAATCAAACGGATAATGTCAACAGAACGTTGTTGTATTTTGTCAAAAGCAAGGAATAAAACGTTTCAATATAGAACTAATAGACTATAAATTTCCTAACTGCTCTACAACCTACCAATGAATTGTTCAGAGATGGGCAGTAAAATCTTCCTGGACATTCTTGACCGAATTCATCTTCTCCTTCATTACAGTCGACAATTCCGTCACACACAGATGATGAAGGAATGTTAATTCGATTTCCAGCAGGGCAATGAAATCGGTTTGGACAATTCATTTCGTCAGTTGCATCTGCATCACATTCGACCGTTCCATTGCATTCAGCGTAACCGTCGATATAGAATTCCACAGTAACCAAAAGTGGAGTTGATGTTGCAGGAGATGAAGGAGATGACAAGGGCGACAAATTTGCACTTGAGTTAGGCTGGAATGGAATTACTTGAGGAGGCCGACGAAGGGGTGGAGGAGAAGGTGGTAATAGTTTAATCTACGAAAAGATATTATCTCGATAGTTTATCAGCTTTTCACTGAAAGATTTTGCTTGATATGTCACAGTAAAAGTCATCATTTAAAACCGTCTAATTGATTTTTGTTATTATAAGAAAGTAGGTATTACGCGAAAGTAGCAGGAATTAATTAATTGATAATTAATTAGGTATTAAATTAAAAATTCCTTGGCAAATAGAAATATCCATATTTTTCTCAAATACGCTAAAAGTATTTCCGTAACCAGGCCAACGACCGTAAGAACTTACCGTTCGCCGACATGTAATCTGATAAGGGGGATTTCCGGACACTGCACCGACCAAGGGAATACCACAAGAGAAGGTTTGGTTTGAATCATCAGAAGGACATCTTGCCACGCATTCATCATCTGGGGCGCCAGGCGGATCGCCCCAACTGGCTATTGTCAGAGGACTTGATCCTGGTGGAGGACAATCTCCAACACTGTCACAAAGCGTCCCAGCAACAGAATAACCACTTGTGTCGCATCTGCATTTGGCGCCTGCGTCCTCCGGCAATCCGTCTTTGCATTTAAGTGTATCACCGCAATAGCTATACCTTTAAACATATAACAATGTCAGTATTTGCTTTAAGTTACTACAAACAATAGTTTCCTGTTATTAATGCATTTTGAAGTGGATATTATTTGCTGACTTTACAAAATATAAGCCAATACTAGCGTCTGTTGTAAACACTGCCCAAATTAAGTAAGTATCAAAATTTTTCTTTAATTTTTTATTATTTAGCAATGTTATACACTCAACATAAACTTACTATAACAGAGTGTTGTCATGAAATTACCCAACAAACATTTTAAAACCCAGGATCAAAAGAGCAATAGTTCAGTTTGACAAGAGAAACTTCAAAGTGGATGCGAGTCGTGTGTCTGTTCAGGATAACTTTCATGTGCAAGCTTACCTCTCATCTCTGTTGTCAGAACAATCTGCAATTGTATCGCAAATCGATGTCCTATTTATGCAAGTCCCATTCCCACAATAAACCTCTCCCAACTTGCATGGGTTTTGTTCATCATCGCTGAACAAAGTTATAAATCATCATACAGTGATGCGGCGTTTATCACAGTGGATCCTGGCACTTACGCTTGCATTATATTGTTAATGATGTCGGAAGTAGCTGTTTCAAAACAATTTATATGTTGAAAACTCACTTTTTCGAAACAAACTCCTGTCTTTTCTGTTGAGGAATTCGAGTTTTTACATGTCTGCAAATCTCTGGAATGACTTCTTCTTCACATAAACATTCATCCGACAAATCTGAACAATCAATGACGCCATCACACACTCTGTGACGTGGTATGATCAGTAAACCATCCAAGCAGTTGTAGCATCGCGATCGGTTGAAGCTGAAAGAAAGTTGTTGAATAGAAAGAAAACTAACCAAAAAAAATTCAATAATGGCGAAGGTTTTGTAAAAAATTAATAAGCAGCAAAAGCATACCATCATAGATTAAAACCACTAAGTGTGCTAAGATGATGAATTACAAGTAATAGATAGATAGATAACCTTTTTGCATCAGAGTTTGGAGTAAAAATAAAACAAAGATCTTCTCCTTGATCGCAATCTTGAACTTCATCTTGTAACAACTGCTGTGGAAGACGACACACGGATCCTTGTCGGACGCATTTGAATCCTGCTCCAGACGACCAATTATCATCTTCCTGGCAACCATCCCATTCATCTCCATTGCACAGAGTTGTTCTCTCCACACAGTTGTTGTTTTCACATCGATAATGACTCGGACAATTCACATCGCAAGGTGTCGCATTATGACATGTCACTCTTTCGTTACAGACGTAGGACTTACTGATTGTGCACGTTCGATTTTGTGATGGAAAGTGACAGCTTAAAAACAAACGCAAATTAAAACTAAAGTTAATTTTAATGTTTGTTAAATCTACTTTCAAAATAATTCATTTTATTTAAATGCTTGACAATTCATATTTAGTATAATAAAATATAACTTGAATGTAATAACTTTGAAATTCACTTTAGTTATCTTATAGTTTATCTATGGATACAGTAAGTCTATGTTATTAGGTCTACGGTTATACCCAATCTCATCAGTTTTGCATTCAGGACAGGAAAATGATGTAATAATTTCGTCACTTCCGTCACTGCAATCTTCAATTCCATCACAGAAACTTACTACGGGAATAAAGCTCCCGTCTTCACATTGAAATGTGTTGTGAGTGACAGATGTGTCAGGCTGAGCATCCAACAACTGAAGAAACATTATAAGCAGCAAGCTTTTGTATAACAGTCCTTTCATTTTGTTTCGTATGTATCTTGTGTATTCCTGTGTCAATTGTACATTCGTCGTTTAGTTTGTCAGAAAATTTATGATAAAGTAAATGTTGGAAATTTTTTACCTCATCCTTTTTCTTATACAAACTTATATAAACGTGAGATTTCAATAACTTTTTATTATAGCCTGTCTGTATTTCAGTTTCATTTTATCTCTCATTTTCAACGTTATAACGTCGCACACTATACACCGTGTGTTCATGTGTCACACTAAATTCTCCTTGTCTGGTCCATCCTGCTTATACGGCTAGTCAAATTTAGCAAATATTTGCTATTTAAGGTTGTAATAAAATTAACTCTCTCAGCTGGTGCGGAATAAAAATAATAGTATTGCCGATCACCATAGTAAACAGTATCTGCCTTTTCTCAAAAAAACGTAGAAAGAAAACCCTTTTGTCCACCAAACCACAACGCAATTAGCTATAATTAAAGGCCGAGATTAGAAATCGCGGACAGCGTACAACATGCTTTGGGGAGGAGTGGCGGGTAGTAGTGTATAGGTGTATTGAAAACAATAAAAAGAGTCACAAATAATATATCGGTTCAATATTAATACAAACACAAAGTCATATATTGTGCACAAGAATGGCCGCAACAACATCGATGGAATACATCTAAATATACATCTAAAAACACATCGTGGAATTCATCAAGATATGCGTCTAAAAACATATCAAAGTGCAGTGCTAAACTAATCTGCCTGTCGGCATGGTAATTACACAAAGTTTTTTAAAACATTAAATTTTGTGTCTCATGCTCATAACTGCTGACAGCTGTTTGAAACAGTCAAACAAATTGATCAGTCGTTTTATTTTTCTTTCCAAAACGCCCATCAACGTTTATCGCTTATATTAGTGCTTACTTCATGTTTAATTTCTTTGCTTTTCATCTATATACACTTCTTGCTTACTAGTATTGACAAATGTATAGTTTTCTTTTTAGACTAGCACTAGCTTATATGCACGTTGACTTTCATCAGCGCGAAAAGAAACTTCTATTAAATTTCAAAACTTCTTATAACTGCTAGCATCAAAGTTGCACGAAAAAGTTGTACTATGATTATACCTTTCCACTAATTATAGGCTACAAAGAAGTCGACTTTCTACTTTTGCGTTCAACAGATTACTCAAACTGTTTAACACGAAATGGTCTAAATTTGTTTTTGATAATTACAGCATGTACCGAAAATGCAATGCTGTTCGGCTTGAGTAGGATCCTTATATGGATGCCATGGCCTGTTTAAACCGTTTTTACCAGACTAATGTTTCATATGTCTGGAATCTCTACCTCATGACGTCATTCAAGCGCACTTTTAAACTAAAAGAAATCTAAAACAAGTCTGTTTTTATTTTTGTCCGCTTGTCGCTTAGTATAACTTAGTTGTTATGATTTGTTTACAGGAAATTACGTCAATTTGCTTTCATAAGCGTTTTACAAAAGCGAAATAACTAAGTTAATCTGTCAGCGTTTCTTGCTCGCCTCCATGCCCGCAGAAATGTAGTATCATTTCCTATTTTGTGTGTCAGTTTGCTTATTTATGCTTAGTTTGTATGCGATATATAAACAATCAAAACACTCTTGGGTGTCCAAAATGCTGCACGTTGATGCTCTGAGCAACGCTCTGCGCAAACACTGTACTTTTATAGCGGCTATATCCAAAATGCATAGTTTGAATTTAATCAGTATGGTTTGGAAAAATAACATCCGACATTGTAGCCTTTATCCAAAAGTAACATTTTTGCTTGTGCATTAAGTTTTGTGTCGCTTGTTAATTGTGTTTTATTTTCAGGATTGTGCAAAAAGAAATTGCTGCTGAAATACTTAAAACTCGTGAGCAGCAGGTCCATCGCACTTTTTTAATTTTCTTCGACACATTAAACAATTATGTAAGACATGTAATTGTAATTTGTTACGTATAACGGCGCTAGAGACATTAATTACATGCCAAATTATCTGTGTCTCTCAAAACCGGAAAATTATATTTAGACAATCTTGTTTTCTCTTGGAACTCTAACAAACGCTATTCTTGCTAACTTTCCATCATATTGCGAAAGTTGCCAACGGCTTGTGGAAAAACAATATTATTTTCCAGATCTTTTGAAAAACATGTGTTATCTTAATTCTTTTATTGTATTTCGGTAGACACCTATAACCTGGGAAAAAACCTCGGAGTTATCTTAGATTTACACTTCAATTGCTATTTACCACCTGAAGCCGTAATTTCGTGGGAAATAATTAATCAGTAACTTATACATCTGTTACACTTGTTTTTGCTCATATCTGTTACGTTTCTCCCTTGCGGCCGATTGCGCGTTTCCGTGGTTAATTAAGCACATGTGTCTTTTTATCGACGTGTGTCCGACAAGTAGTTAATTGGACTGACAGTTTGGTATTGGAGCTTCTGAAATGAGCTGTGTGAACAGAAACTTGACTTAACTGCTTTTAGATAAAAGATGTGCCTGTAATTCTAAGAGTGAGGACAACAAAAACGTTACACATCTTCTGTACAAAAAAGCCATAGTCATGAAAGACGTTTTTTTATAAATAAACACATATTAAACGCTACAGCTCACTGTTTAATACACACTTTGCAATGTAACCACTTCCCAATCGCCTCGTACACTCAAAGTGGTGTGGCCAACGTATATGTGAATTGATGTTAAGAAAATTCGATTATTATATATTGCAAAGCTGAGTAGACTTTGCGTTTGTGGTATATATCAGAAATGTAATGATTTGATTACAACAACTTCGTTAAATTTAAGTGTTTGTTTGGTTACATTCTATTATGTTTAAAAGTGAGGTTTGCTTAAACTCTAGCCAAAAACTTTCTTTCTTACAATTTCGACACCGATTTAAACAGCCATACCGGCGATCTTTGAATATGCGTTTTCGACTTCGAAAGCAGTAATTGTCCTTAACTATTTCTGACCTAAAGGCTGCGCGGTTTATTTTCTGTCAGCGCAAGAACCGTACGTAGACACAGTAATAAGAAACAAACCCAAACTTGTATTACAAGAAATACATCAGTAAGATGACGGTCGAATGTGAACCAAATGAGTCCAAGTGTCAAGACGCCTTGCTGCACACGTTTACAGTAAATATTAAAAGAAGAAAACTAATCAAGCAGACAATGCAGCAACAACGCTTTATAGTTAATCAAGAAAAGAAAGCTGGCGGGGTAACTACAACATCAACACCAGCGCCACCTCATGACTACACGCATCCAAGCATTATATGCGCTTGACTGTTGGAAACGCAACAGCCCTGAATTTTATCTAATATGACATTACCGCGAAATTGTTTTTCTTTGTAAAACAACAACTATGGCCTATAGAATACATATATAGACCGTATATTTATAGTACAACAACACTTTAAAAATATTACTTTTTACTTATTTATTAAACATTACCCTATATTTTTGGAAAACGTTGGTGTGAATCTATATATTCACAAGTTAAACGAACAGGATCATAAAGGAAACGTTGTATTATCACACATCTTTTCAAAACAATTTTTTAAGTCTTTTAAGATTGAGAAACTGAGATAAAAACGTGATACCAAATGCCACAGTAGCAAAGGCTTTTTTACACAAACATGAAGATAAATTGAGGCTATAGAGTATAGATTAAGCAGGCTGTAAAACATGAATCTAGATTTTAGAAATGTTTAATAAAATGAGATAACCGTTTAAATAAACAATAACTCACAAAAACCATACTATATATGACGGTTACTCTTTAAAACTATTAGAGCATTGCGCAAGGCGCTTTACTTTCTTTGAACGGATTAGCTCGGTCAGATTTATGCAGAAAATAATCCTTTGTTATTTTGGACTCGCAATGCTCAACCAGTTCTCGGCATGACTCGGACACTTTCATTCTGTTCGTTCTGCCCTCTTCCTGACGAAGTTCTTTTATCTGTTTTTCCAGTTCCTTGATGTTGCGGTCTGTTGCCATGGTAATAGTCCAACTTCTGCACAAAGAGTATATCTCACATGTGTTCACAACGCGTCACTTTTAAACTATAAGGTTTGAAAAAAGATATTTATAACCTATTAATTATTTTAGCCAACAGTTATAAGAATTAAACTAATCAATGTTGTAGTAATTAAGCGCTTAATTATGAGCAATTAACCGTAGAAGCCATAAGTGCTTTTTGCCTTATTAACAAAACCCCAAATTCATTCCCGTCAAATTTGATAACGTCGTTATAACAAACCTGATTTTCTTACCTTTGTCCAAATGATGAACAGCAACTTTAACTATATGTGAAAAAACGTTCCTTGCGTGCTCACAGACAATCAGTAGGTCAAAATAAGATCAACAAAATTATTTGGACACTAAAACAAAAATTTCAGGGACAGCCTACTGGCATGTAAAACAAATAAATACGGAATGAAAGACTACATCATACCATCCTATATTTAGCCTTTTGCGTTTATTTCTTTATTGCTCAACGCTTGCAACATCCATTAACAAATGACCAAAATAGTTGTTAACGTTTTATCAGAACAGCCTTTTAAGACAGCGAAGCAGGTATTCCTTAGAGAGCCGTTACGTAGCGGATTTTTTGCGAGATATTGGAATTGTTCCTTCATAAATCCCACAAGGCTTAACAGGATTCGTCTGCATTACTGTATTATGCATCAACCTTTCTATTTTTCCCCATGATAAAACCGGACGTCGTCTACAACACCAACATGTATGTGCAGTATAATCAATAACCATATTTCAGCGAGTCGAATATAATGACTTTCTAAAAGGCACCTAGATTAGGTGTAGGCCAAACTTAGCTCAATCAACAATGATTTCCCAAATTACTGCTCACTGCGGTGGTTGTACTCTGCGGTTAACAGATTTAACCTTATCAAAATGACATGGTATAAAGGTTATAACCTGCACTTCTAGTTTTCTTAAATACCACTGTAAAGAAATAGGATCATAACCTAATACAATACATCTCTTGGCAAAACTATATATCAATTCTGTAGCAGAAAAATACAATCAGAAGTGCAACTCCATTATACAGCTGATATTATGCAATACAGTGAATGATGAACACACATTACAAATTCCAATCCATGCGACGATTATGTAAATACTGAAAAACACGAATTCCCAGAGTACAGTGCTTGTTTAAATAACAGAAATACATTAATTTTGACGTCTACCGATGTAGACTATACTTTGCCGTTATAACTCATAAAAAATATCTGACTAAAAAGGTCGTCTATATTGAAGTATCTGCTATGCTATGCCTGACAAAATAATTTTTTGCAAAACCTTAATGTGCACACACTACAGACTAATGATTAAGTATTCCTTTATCTGAAAATGAAGTTTGCCTAAAACGCAGTGCTCGCATTTGCGCTGTAACTGATCGACACACCTCGTAACGTCCTTGCATGTCACGTTAAAGTCATCAATTATTCAGTTTTCAAAATCTTTCTAATTTTGGTCGGTATATACGTAAGACTGCTGTTTTGTTGAAACCAGCGCTTGCATTTTTCAAGACAGACATTGAGTATTATCCTTCACAGTGGGATAAAACTTTGTTATTTTCACGCGATTATCTCAACCTAACCTCATGCACTGTGTCTCTACTATTTTCAACTTTTATCCAATGTTGCCTGTTGGTTATGTTGGTTCTATTCGTAAACGTCTTGTGCAAATCACGGCAGTGGCATTGATGGCGTGGGGGCAGCACAGCATTGTATTCTTAGTTTTTATAAAACAAAGTATTCAGTTCCAGTTTGTTGCAATATTTGTGTCCATGCTAATACAAAAAGAAGTGCGTAATAATTGGATTTGTGTTTGATTCAGCACGTCGTTTATTTATCTACCGTTTAATTTAAAGCAAAATCATTCATCACTGAATGAGACGAGAATGAGAATCATTCATACAATTATTGATGAAATTCGTCACGTCATATTAAGTTAAGCCTTGACCTATAAGAAAACAACTCTTTATCAATGTACTGACTTTGACTCTGAGAATTCCTTTCCAAACTGCCAAATGGAAATTAACCGTCAGCAAAAAAGGACATTTATAGAAGGCAAGCTTTTTACTAGCTGGGAATTAACTAATTAAGCCTGTCATACATCAAACGCTGCTGAGCACAACACAAGACTACCAGGTTTTATCTCGATATAATAAAGCATGCCAATGTTGTATTTTTTTTGTTTCGTCTCAGAAAGCTTGTTTGTCATCTGCACAAACTGGTATAGCAACTAAAATTATGAAGCTTCTCCACCTGAGGTCTGTCCATAAAATTGAAGACTGCTGCGTGACAACAATGCACATTTTGGAAAAGCGATGCCGGAGTTGGTCCATTAAAACGAAATGAGACAAGTCAAATCGTTAATGATTTGGTATTGTGACAGGAAAAGTTAAAGCTTTTTAGCTATTGAAAAAAGTGCACAGCGGACTATTAGCTTCCCTTGATATTACGGCTTGAAAATTCAATAGAACGTGTCAAAAGCTGTTTATAGTGTTTAAGACTAAGTTTTGTTCACTGGAGTAAAGTCAATCTTTTGTCTACTGTATTTACATCTATTTTACGCACTACTCTGAAGTCCTGATTGACAACTGTGGTTAATTGAGCATAACATAGAATTTGTCAATGCAAACGTGTCTATCGCTGAAATACGCTGTAGTCCTTGATACTTTCAGATAAAAGTCACACTGATTAACTAACTCACTGACTGTAGGTGGAAAGCTACTAATATTAATATAGACAAAATCAAACTAGCTGATTTTCTTGTTAATCTGCAATTTGGGCTTCAGACGTTTCGAGCTTGAAATCACCGCATTTATATCGTATCGTCGACGGCAAAGAATTGCCCGATGCTCAATGACTGTATTTCCTGCATGATGCCATTTATTTGGTACCTACGATGTGACGTCACACAAGGCGACAAGGATTAGTTTCTTTTTGCAATTGCACACAAAACTTCCTCATTATCACCAACAACTGTTTGCGTAAGTGCGTCACTACGTTGTTTTGGCAATCCAAAGTCAAGGTCTGCAATAGCAGTTGTTACCTTATCGAAGGCTTTCGGGGCCCTTTCGTTTCACGGAACTGTCCAAATTTTTAGAACAAAAAATTACTTTGAACGAGAAAAAGATTAATGAAAAGCTTTGTAAATACCCAACATATTTAACTAGTTAGAAATTACTTTTGCTTTTTTATTGCGCAATAAGAACATGAAGATGTTCAAGGCGTTCTTACAGCGTATTTGTATTGGGGGTGTGAAAGTTTATGACAGGAAAGGTTTCACTGATGTTCGTGGTGTACCTGAAATACGACGACAGAGATAGAGTCTAATGTATGTCGGCTGTTTATAATAACATACACAAATCAAAATTCACTCATGCCATTGAAAATTTCTGGCTTAAGAAGCTGGGCTGCAGCCTCAGGGATATTGCTTAGTTAAAAAAGTAAGGTGTTTGAGTTAAAATATATTTCGTTTTCAAAACAAACAAAACAGCAATACCCAAATAAAACCCAGATAATAGACGGGAGTATATGAATGTGTATAGAATTTCAATTTACAAGCAACAGCTGCAAAATGTTTTTAAAAATTTAGGAAATATACTTTCAGAACCATTAACTTATATAGACTACTATTATATAGCCCTTATATACATAATATAAGAATATTTTATGCTGATTTAAAGGCCAGTTTTACTGTAAACTAGACAATTGATATTCATGAACAGCCTTAGAGTAATTTGGCGAAAACTTTGGACAAAATAAAGTTTAGGAGGAAGGCTTAATTCCAGCATCTACTCGAGCTTCAATGTATTCCAATTTTCTTTCGAGAGATTCTAGTTTTTCATTCAGCCTTGCAAGCCGGTAACGACAAGATGAGTCAAATTCGTTCAGAAAAGACGAAATCTTCCGCATACTTCCAACAATAAGTTCGATATATTCCCGATTATTCCAGTCGTCTTGAATTTTGTCGTGTCGATGCGGTTCTCCCAAACTCATACTATTGGTCACCTCCATTTTAGTTCACCAAAGGCTCTCTGCAAGCTGTGTAGCCTATAACTTCTGTTTGCTACTTTTTCACCAAAAATAAATTTCAACGTCGCTGTTTTATTATTAAGATAAGTTCCAGCTGTGAGCATAAAAGAAGAATAGATTTGTCAAACTTAGCTTTTTAGGTTATCGTAATTGAAAGTGATTTGGTAAAGCACAAAAGTAGTAAAACTACTAAAAGTTGAATATGTATGGTTTGCGCTCTTCCAAAAGCGAGACCTATGCGTATCAGAACTATTAACTGCACCCCCAACACGCAAATGACTACGCTAGCATTTCTACTTATATCTATATGGCCAATTAATTATGGCCTCAAACCAGGAAATCATTACGTTTTTAGCTTCGGACGCGACTCATTAAACAAAGACAATGTGCAAACGTAGGCTACACTTGAAACTTTCAGTCTCCCACCCGGATAGTAAATCATGCATATGAATAAACTTAGAGTGTTTGTTTGCAATTACGCTGACTGGTTTAACGGTTGTAAAAAATTTGAACACTTTTGTTTGAATATTAATGTTTATAACGTGCTGCATTTTACTGCCTGGAAAAACTAATTATAACTAAACACGCTTTAGCTTTGCGTTCTTGGTTTATTCCAACTCCACAATTCAACAATTTCAACGCTTTCAACGTGTCAGCTCAACAAAACTTCAACCATGTTAGGCTTCATTCTGGTTTTTAAAATGAGCTACACGTTTCCAACTACAACATATGCGTCGAATTCAAGGAAGCTTAGGCTTACTTGTTTGTGACTTAACAGCAACCGGAAATCAGCCAGCGTCACTCTGTAACGCCGATGCCACACGCAAGAGAAAACATTTGAATAGAGTGTATTTATGGATATTTGATTTGAAAATTCATTTTCTTTATTATCATATTTTTATGAAAAAATACACCGTTTTGCAGTAACAAACATCAAAAATCCCTTAGATCAAACACTTTTTTTTATTTTGCCTTGTCTGGTAAACTCAGTAAAGGAAATTGGAAAGTTCTAAACTTTTGGTATTCAAAAAACTTAAATTTCAATAAATAAAATGTTAATACCATAAATCATGCTCATTATGCTTGTATGACATAATTGGGATGTTTTCAAGGTGAAATGATATTTTTCTCAAAACGTTTCTCTCAGACAAAATAATTCTTATATTTAAATAAATACCCCCTAACTATTATTGTTTGTTTTAATTTATAAGTAAACACCGACACTGTAAAATTTTTCAGTGTTTAGTTTTGTCTTTATTTATTTTATAGTCTTTATTTTTTGTGAAATACAAAATGTGGATATTATATTCATTATCTTCTTCGCCTCCTTTTCAGATATTTGAAAACATCGCAATCGGCACCCGTACATTTCTTTAAAACGTCATTTGCCATGTGGTTGAAGTCTCTCATGTAATGTACGTGCGTCAATTAACTTCGTTCCGACTAAAATGGGCTTCATTGATGGTAAAGATTGTAATATAGGCTACCAAGCTGTAAAGTTTGTTAATTGTCTTTTTAGGCTTCAAGACGTTGTGGCATTAGGGATTTTTCATTACTTAGTTAAGAGCACAGTTTTAGAGTACGTTGGTGACGTTTTGGTTCTTAGAAATGCCAGAATATTTCCAACGTCCGGAAAACGCACTGCGAAAGGCTCATGGTAAGTGGATTAGTTGCTACTGTTTTCTACAATAACGGTTATATAGGCCTATGTAGGATAGCCAAAGCTAAGCTATCACTTCTAATACAACAAACAGGTCCAGTGCAAAAGTTCACGACCAAACGACGTCATAATTTGAGTCTGGAGTAGGTACAGTACCAATGTATCCTGTGGTTGTGCACTTTTTCACTAGACCCCAATAAGCAAATATTTATTGTATTAATTGATTTAATTGTGGTAATTAATGTAGTTTATACTGTCAACTGCCCTAACTTGAAACAAATTTGGTTACCAATCTTAAATAAATTCGTAAGTATTATTTTTTCGGGTCTAGTGCAAAAGTGCACTATTGTGTGATGCATTTGTATACTAAACCCCTGCTACCAAAGTTGTGACGTCATTTGGTTGTGCACTAGGGTCAATCGGCCCTATTGCGGCCACGGCGCTTTTGTGGCCGGTAAATTTTTTTCTGAAATTACCGAAAAATTTTACAACGAAAAATAATTTTTTTTAAATTAGCCTCATCTAATATTCCTAACAAACAACTCCAGCAAATTTCAGGAAGTTACTCCAAGTAAAACGTTTGTTATTACCCTTAGAACGTGACTACCTCAAACAGAGACCAGAACGATATGAAAAACAGCCAAAAATTTTTTTTCACTCTGCAAACTAAACTGCTGTTTCTCCATCAAATGTTGCTCTTTTTTCATTCTTTTTTCGCACACGAGTAGCTGTATCCTTCTTCTGTGTATGTACAAAATTTGAGATGTCTATGTCTCTTTTTTCAATGTTTTTTTTTTATTTTTCTGTGTTTCATCACAATTACAAAACAACCCCCTAAATGCGGACAGCATAACGTGGTCATTCTAGTTTATCAAATGCTTTGTTTGCACGTGATTATTTGCTTACTTTGGTCTACTTGCGCAATATGGAGTTACCAAGTAAGAAATCATAGAACTCTTACGATCAAGTTATGCTAAATGCAGCTCTTTCAGCTATTTGCTAAAGTGGAAAAGAGGTCCGGTTGAACCGTCATGGGTAGCTTGTGATTTCTGGGACCATACCAAATGCACCAACCTCAATATCGAGGTTAATGAAATTGAAAACGTGCAGTGGTATTGTGATATGTTTGTGTGAAAATGGTGCTGATAAAATTTTTCGGTTCTTTTTTCATTAGCATCGACTCTCAAGTGGTATTTTCTTGAATTGTTTCTTTTCGCATGAAATAAACAAATACATTATCAAAAAACATGTTGTACCATAAAGTTTTAACATGTAGGCTACACGAGTATAAGCTTGCCGCCTTATTCCTTTAGAATTTTTCTTGTACTCGATGCAGGCTAAGCGTAATGACTCGCTTTTTATTTTGCATTACACTGTAAACATACGATAATCGTTACGGTTAAGTTACGCTTATAGGATATGTGAGGTATACTAAAAACGTTTAAAACTTGGCCCGTCCATTATACAAACGCAAAAGTAAAAACGAATCGTAGTGGTTACGCATCGTTTTACACCAACCAAGTTACCTGAATATTCTTCTCCCTTATTCTTACAATATTTATACATACATATATTTATTATGCAGTTATTCGATGAATCAATGAATAAAAACAATTTATTTTGCATTGCTTGTAACTCCAATGTTCTTCTTCAGTCTTGCACACAACAAACGGCAATACTGTAAAAGGCTAAATTCTTCATAAAAATACGTCCGCAAAAGCAGGGAAATGCGGACGCATTTATGGAGATGTGTGGCCGCATTTGCAAGGAGTGTCCGCAGTTACCCGGAAAAAGTAGTCTTGGAAGAAATCGTTTTGCTCCGTTTTTGCATCAACAGAAAATAATATAAAATTATAGTAAAAAAGTAGATTAAATTCTGCACAATATGGTGAAAAAATTTTTTCGCTAGCCCCAGGCAAACGTATTTAACATGAGATTTAAATCGCAAAGAAAAAATGTGGCCGCAATACCGCCGATAGACCCTAGAAAGCTCATGCAAGAAAAGCTCATTTAAAGCTCATGTTAAATACGTTTGCCTGGGCTAGAGAAATTTTTTTTTCACCATATTGTACGGAATTTATATTGCTTTTTTACTATAATTTTATATTAATTTCAACTGATGCAAAAACGGAGCAAAACGATTTTTTCCAACACTACTTTT
Organism: Clavelina lepadiformis; assembly: GCF_947623445.1. Lineage (NCBI taxonomy): Eukaryota > Metazoa > Chordata > Ascidiacea > Aplousobranchia > Clavelinidae > Clavelina > Clavelina lepadiformis. The sequence goes on along the minus strand of NC_135244.1, from coordinate 5,503,099 downwards.
TCCGGGTTATTTCGAACACTTCTTTCAAATGTGGCCACACATCCCCGTAAATGCGTCCGCATGTCCCTGCTTTTGCGTACGTATTTTTATGAGGAATTTAGCCTTTTACAGTATTGCAGTTTGTTGTGTGCAAGACTGAAGAAGAACACTGGAGTTAAGAGCAATTGTAAAATAAAATGTTTTCATTCATTGATTTGCAAATAATTGAGTAATAAGGGATGTGTATGTATAAATATTGTAATAATAAGGGAGAATAATATTCAAGTAACTTGGTTGTGTAAAACAATTCGCAACCACTACGATTTGTTTTTACTTGCATTTATACAATAGACAGGCCAAGTTTTTAAACGTTTTTAGCTTTCCTCGCATATCCTATAGGAGTGACTTAACTGTAACGATTATTGTATTTTTACAGTGTAATGCAAAATAAAAAGTAAGTCATTACGCTTTGAGTATTAAAAGCCACTGAAGCCCTTCGAATGGGCATTTCACTGTCTTTAATAGCAGAACTCCATATTGATCAAATAGACCAAAGAAATCAAATAATCGTGTGCAAACAACGCACTTGATAAACGAGAATGACCACGTTTTGCTGTCCACATTTTTGGGGTTGCTTTGTAATTGTGATACCACACACAAAAATAAAAAGAAAACATTGAAAAAATACACATAGAAATCTAAAATTTTGTACATTCACAGAAGAAAAATACAGTTACTTGTGTGCGAAAAAAAGAATAAAAAAAAACAAAGTTTGCTGGAGAAACAGCAGTTTAGTTTACAGAGTGAAAAAAATGTTTTGCTGTTTTTCATATCGTTCTGGTCTTTGTTTGAGATAGCCACGTTCTAAGGGTAATAACTAATAACAAACGTTTTACTTGAAGTAGATCCCTGAAATTTGCTAGAGTTGTTTTTAAAGAAGATTAGATGAGGTTAATTAAAAAAAATTTTCTCGTTGTACATTTTTTCAGTAATTTTGGAGAAAACTTTACCCGCCGCAAAAGCACCGTAGCCGCAATAGCGCCGATTGACCCTAGACCCATTTTTCAATACGCTTTCTGCTAGGTTCGGGTAGCCAGTCTACAAATTCCATCACGTCAAACTCACCCACCTCGGAAAAACCTGATTGTCTAATACCTCACGAAAGAAACTAGTTAGACAGAACCTTTTTTCACATACTTGCGTATTGATTCTTAGGCTACTCTTTTCTTCAAAATTTTTGCTGAGCTATCTTTTTTGTAGGTTTCTTTTTTAACTATTTTTCTCTGCCTGGATCTTGGGTGCTGTTTGAAAAAAATTTTTGTAGAAGAAAGCCGAATTTACTAGGGTAATAAAAATCATCCAAAAAAAATGATATTGAAAACATCTGATTGCTATGTTTGAAAAATCCACCAATCAAAAGACAGTAAACTCGGCATGAGTAAGTGTGAAACTGAAAAATTTTGTTTTCTAACACTGGCAGAAATTTCGTCGACTGGCTCCACTCGAGGAAAAACTTAGTACACAGCAAAAAAAGTTGCGATTTTTTGCAGTTTTTCTTTCGTTCACTGGCTACCCGACCCTATGATTTAGACATTATAGTCTTTAAGTTTCAGTTATTAGAAAATGGTTATATCACAGTTATCTAAAAATTACTTAATAGTTTGACTTTTTTATTGTCAGAAGTTAGGGTCCTTTTTTCCTTACTTCAAGTATATATTGTTTTTTGCATTTAAACTTTGATACAAAAGCCAATCAACGCAATTTGTTTTTAAGTTGTTCGAAGCCTACTGTTGAGTGCGATTAATTATTTGTTGATTTTTCGTTATAAGTTTAACAAGAAACTATATTCTTTAACCTATTCCTCCATGGCAACGCAAATTGTTTGATTATGATAATAAAACACTAACTTTTTTGTAGCGCCCTATCCGATCAGAAGAATTGCTCTAAGGCACTTAACAGTCACATATGAAACACAACATATTCACACATAAAACAAAAACAGCAACGAATGAAGTATAAAACAAGGACAGTGCAAGTTTAAGTTATAAAAGCATGTTAAAAATAACAGGTTGGACTCTTGGGGTATCAAATTAAGGTATATTAAAACAGCTTAATTTTCACAATACAACTAAATAATCAACAATAAATGGAAAAATTTTGACAAAATCATGCGTACATGGGTCACACAATGGCATAGTGACATGCACATATGCATGCATTCTTAGTTTATATATTCATTATAAATTGGAAATTGTCCACCCACTGTGTTTCTTTTTTTAATTGCAAAGGCCTAGAGTTTTAACGATTTCGCTCAGCTGAGTAACATATAAATTCCTTTATGCAATAAAGAAGAAATACTGTAAATACGTTGCTTAGTTCTCATTTTGCAGTGCTTTGAATCCTATGTGCTGGCTTTGTTCGATATGTTACACAAAACACAGACAAAGACTTCAAGGTGCAACTATTCTAGTCAAGGGCTTATATGGCAAGTATAGGCCTGCTGAAAGCAATATTCTAGACCTAAAAGCTGGTAGTGGGCTTATATGCTGGCATATACAGTATTTGCTTGAGTGAAATCTATACAACCCAATGCCTAGATCGCTTGTAATTTGAAAAATAATTAATCAGTTTAAGTGGGTCGACAGTTTCCATTGCTTAGCATAGGCAAAATCTTGCCACCCAAAAAATGGCAGCGGTTAGTCAGAAAGGGTCTATTGTAAGCCAGTGTATTTGTGTAAAGGTTTTGTGTGCACAATGATGAGTCTAATACATTCCTATGCCTCACTTTACACTATGTCTGACAGGCAAGTATGGCAATTTTCGAGAAGAACTCATACATGCAAAGATGAAAATTTTAGTTTGCACTGAAGCCCCATTTCTTAGTTTATTTTTTATAAATTGGCATTCAAGCAACCAGTTCTTTAATTATTGTGCCACACTTTCCAGTAAGGATTCTTCATTGTCCTTTTTTAATTTTTCAGAATTTCTTGATGTTGGAAAACTAAAGCCTGCTCTTGACGTCTTGAGCGATGTACTTCGCAGCAAAAAGCACCGCACATGGCAAAAGGTCCACGAACCAATCATCCAACAATATCTTGATCTTTGTGTGCAGCTTCGCAAAAGTCAAGCTGCAAAAGAAGGCCTTTACCAGTATAAAATAATATGCCAGCAGGTATAGGGCAATACTCAAGATTGCATGCTACTTCATGTGCATCTGATTCCTTTTGTCAGTTTATGATAAACGCCAATTCAAGTTATTTTCTGATTTTCATTTTTCACTAACATTTTTTTTCGAAGGTTAACACAAAATCGTTGGAAGATGCAGTCATCCATTATCTGGATCTCGCTGAGGAAAAAACTCGTGAAGCTAGGGAAAAATCAGCAGAAACCGCTTTGAAAATGGTTGAAGATCTTGATATGATTGATACACCTGAAGGGTAATCACATGCAGATATAGAACTAAGGCTTGTATGTGCAAAATTGTGCAAACTGAAACATCTTCTTTGTCCAGGATATTGCTTCGTGCTGTTACTGGGGAAGACACTCAAGACAGAACTGACCGTTTGCTTCTTACCCCATGGGTGAAGTATTTATGGGAGAGCTACCGGCAGTGTTTGGATTTGCTTCGCAATAACTCCAGAGTGGAAAAACTATATCATACTGTTGCCCAGCAAGGTTATAGCGAATGCTAAAAACCGCTTGTCTGTTAAATTTATACATCATGTTCATTTTTCATGAAGTGCTTTATTAAATTGTTTTGCTATTTTAGTTGAGTTTTTGTAATACATTTTAGCATTCAAATTCTGTTTGAACTACGAGCGGCGTACTGAGTTTCGAAAACTCTGTGATAATCTCCGCAATCATGTGAAGCTGAGTGAACAAAGACATGGCACACAGTTTTCTGTCAATTTGACCAACCCTGAAACCCAAGCTTTACATTTGGAAACAAGAATTGCTCAACTGGATGCTGCCATACAAATAGAGCTATGGCAGGTACTTTATTGGAAGTTTTTTCACCCAGTCTAGATGTTAAAATCAGTTAAACCTCAGGAAAGCATGAACATAAACTAGTTCTGCGGTTACGTTACCAAGCAACTTACGAACAGTATTGGACGTGGTGGTCGCATTATTGCTGTAAAAAGTTTTTACTTATCATTTTTATCACAGGAAGCATTTAAAGCAGTGGAGGACATCCATTACTTGATGTCTCTATCTAAGCGACCTCCTAAACCACAAACTCTAGCAAATTTCAACAGCAAGCTTTCGTTGGTGTTTTGGAAGGCTGGTAATATTCTTTTTCATGCCTGTGCCCGTCACAAACTGTTTCGTCTCACTAAGGACATGAAGAAGAATCCATCGGTTGATGATTTGACCAGGTTAATAAACTTGCAAATTTTCTGATCTTGTATAAAACAGTTGGCCACATTTAGTTTTGTCCAAATGTCAATAAAGTAATTGACAGCCAATGTTTCAATTTTTCTCTGTTAAATTCGATTTTACACATAACAGAATGGCATCACTCATGTTAGTTGCAACGTTGGCAATTCCAATAACCCAGCAAAAGCATGGCATTGGGAAGTTATTAGATAGAGAAGGGGCACTTATTGAAAAGCACATCAACCTGTCAAAGCTACTTGGTTTAGATCAACCTCCGACTAGAAGCAGTTTAATTGAAGATTTTGTAAGTGAATTGAACATTAATGAAATATGCTTATTTATGATTTTTTACTGTTGTTGTATTGGGTAGATGTTATCTCAGTTTAGTCAGGCCTCAAAGGTTTTTTGTGTTATTTTTCTTGTTTTCAAGTGTGCTCTGTTTCAGCTGAAGTTCAACCTGCTGCAGTATGTGCCACGGCAGTTGCGTGAACTTTATCAATGGCTTGAAGTGGACTTTCATCCTCTGCAGCTCAGTGAGCGTGTGTCTGGCACTCTTCAGTGGATTAAAGAGCAGACTAGGGAACCGGAATTGGTTCAGTACATTCCCCATCTTCAAGGCATTGTAGTGTCCAGGGTGTTACAACAGGTATGGTATACACCAGTAGTTCTTCGTCTTTTTTGCCGCGACCCAAATCTTATCTGTGGGAGCGGTGACGACCCAAGTGGTGACCTAATAGTAATAAATGAACTTCGAAGCTTCCACGCTTAAAACTAAGAAACCCTGTTATTTTGCTCACAACGCAAACACAGAACAAATATCAGAAATATAAAACAAAAAGAAATGCAGCACAGCATCTAATATTCTCATTTTAATGTGCGCCTTGTTACTGTTTGGCGTCGCACAATTGTTGAAATCTTTGTTGGAGAGTGGTGAGGACGCATCTCATATTGATGTGCGATACGACCTCGTGGAATGCACCTCAGAGAGTTTCGGGTGCGCATGTGGTCTCAGCGCCAGCCCCATTATTACACACTTTGAATTTTGAGTATATTATACTTATTTTGGAGGCCTCTCGCGTATCGTATAGAAGAGATATAGAAGTATCTACTTTCAGTGTCGTAACCATGACCCAGTCACAACCCATTTTCGAACTCTCCGCAGCCCATGCTTGGGTCACAACCCAGGGGTTAAGAACCACTGTTATACACGGTCATGTAGGTTAGAAAGTGCAGCAAAATAGTTATCCATCGTTGATAAATCTAATAAACATTGTTTAATTCATTTATGCAGGTTTCTGAGGTGTATCAAACCATAAAGTTTGACCGTCTGCTGAAACTTGTGCCATTTTCCACACCATTTCGTTTGGAAAGAACTATTGTGGATGCTGCACGCAATGGCCAATTGCAGGTATATTTTAAATGTTTTTCCTACTTATTACTTTCTGCAGTTGCTATCCTTGGCAGCAATTTTATTTTGATGTTGCCACCTTGGAAACAATTGCAAAAGTAAAGAAAAGTGAATACCATGCGTCTGATCGTGGATTTGTGTCTGTAAGATTCAGGATCTCAAATATTCGTTTTTTACTCGAGAAATAGCGTATTTACATATAAATTTGTTTTCTAGGTGAGATTTGATCACAATCAAGGTTCTTTGAGCTTTGGAACTGATCTAAATGCTTCTCCACTTTATGTGGAAGACGAGTTTTTCGCGACAAATCGTTTGCAAAAACTGCCAAGTGAACGTGTGTCTGGTCGTTTCAACTTGATGGCAAGAGCTTTACATTTGGCAAATCAAATGCTAGACAATGGCAAAATGCTGGTATGTATTGTTTACTGTAATATACTGTTCAATTCAAATATTGGCAACTGTTGCAACATTGTTAGCAAGGAATGCAAGTGATATTCTTCTCTATTAATTTTCATATTTCTTTTGATGCCCAAAAACAAATTCTCAAATGTAGATTTTTTTTCAGGATGAATTAGCCAAACAACAGAGTTCTCTGTTGACCTATTACCACAAAACTGCCCGAAAAGACCACCAGGGAGTTCTACAAAGAAAATTGATTATTGAACAAAGAAAAGAAAGACTGGAACACATCAATCTAGAGAAGGTGTTTTGTTAAAATCTTACTTGATCTTCACATTTCAGATGTTGTTTTAAATTGATCTGAATAAAATCATAATAATATGAAATATATACATAACTTTAACATCTTATCAGTAACTCTCTATAACAAATATCAAATAAAGAAGGATGTTCATTACAGGAACTCAAGGAGCAGCAGGCTGTCCAGAAGCAGGAGGAGGCGGTGAAACAAGCGGAGCAGGAGAGACTTGATAAGGAGCAAAAGGCGAGAGAAGCCCAGCGCAAGAAGGACAAAGAGAGGGAGGAAAAGCGACGAACTGTCACAGATCGAATTGAAATGATTCGAAAAACAGAAATCGGTCAAAAGATATTGGAAGACATTGACATAGATGTTAGTCATTGTGATAATGGTATTATTGTAATGTAACATGTGAGATTATTGTTTAATAGTAAATACCCTGTTGCATTTTGTGGCAATTATTGTTAGGCAATATCTCTTTAAATGTTACTAATTTAATTTGTCAAGAACCGCGTTATGATTTCTATAGAACTTTGAAGACATCAATGCTGATGAATTGATGAAGAGACAGATGGAGACGATGGAACGCGAGAAAAAGGAATTGCAGGATAGACTAAAGTCTCAAGAGAAGAAGGTACATAAATAATTATCAATATATATCATTATGCCGGTAAGCTACTGAATACTTTCTTACATTCCAATGACCAGTCAGCCTATGTTGCATATATGTCATGGCATCTAGGTGTTACGTTGTTGGTAAATTAAACTCATAGTATTGTTGTTTTTCAACCTCGCAATTATCGTTTTGATTTTTGCACCTGATAAACCACACTATGATTTCATCACGGAGAGTGGATCATGTTACCTAATATTGGTCCTAGTTTGGCTGATGAACAAGTTTCATGTCAAGGATGTTTTTTCTATAAAACTTACCAGAAGCTTTGTTGACACATTCAACAACATTTTTCCCCACACTGTGTTGTCCATTACTAGGTTGATTATTTCGAACGTGCCAAGCGCTTGGAAGAAGTACCTTTACTGCAAGCTCAGTACCAGCAGAAAATGGTTGATGATGCAAAACTCTGGGAAGAAATGGAAGATACAAGGGTATGTTGCTGGCATTACATTTATTTCATTTGCTCTTAATGTGCAAAAGGACATCGTTTTGTAATATTTTCAATCCTGCTCCACAGTTTTTTCGATCATAATTATTTCAAGAACTATTTCCTTGCTGCTTACAGAATTTCTAGTGAACTTATGAGCTTATATGTTGCACTATTAGAACACTCAATGAATTTGTATTGCTGCAATAAACAATTATAAAAAGAAATTGGTTAAAAAATAGAAAAGGCGTAAATAGCAATGTTCTAGCCTTATTACTGCATTATGCTATGCTGTACACATAACACTTTTGTTATTTACTTATTACTTATAGCTTGAGAACTTAAAAAAGGAGCAAGAACAAGCTTACTCTTATAAGCATCGCTTGAGCAGAATGTCTGAACATCGAGATGCTTTTCTCGCCCATTTATGCCAGACTCGAAGAGCTGTTTATGAGGTAATTTTCTTTGATACGTTTTCTAATGTGTGGACAACGACATTGTTTTAAATGAATTAGATAACATTTTCACCATAAGCATCTCACTGGTAACCAAGTCCAGGTTGAACTTTTCTCGATAATTATGTTTTAAATGCTTGCATCTTATGAGATTGAAGGCATCCTTGAATTAAAAGTTTTATGTATCATTCCAGGAAAAACTGTCGGGCTTTGAGAAAGCAGTAGCAGAGGAACGTGCAATCCGTTTAGCTAAACGTCGGGAGCAACGCAAGGAAGAACGTCGGCAAAAGTGGCTCAAGGATAGGGAAGAAGCTATGCAGAGAAAGAAAGACGAAGAGCTTAAGAAGAGTAAGATAAATAATTCTTTGCTTTTATTTATTTACTATTTTTTTTTGTTTAAAGGAAAGTAAAACGTTTTGTGCACTTCAATGCCGAGCTAGGTTTTTTTTGTTTAGATTACTGGGTAATTAAAAAGTTTTTGTTAGGTACGTTTTCTGTTTACAGAGCGAGAAGAAGAAGAACGGCTGAAGCAAGAGCAGCAGGAAGCGGAAAAGAAGGCTTATGAGGATAAAATGCGTGCTCTTCAAGAGCAAGAGCAACGTCAGCGGGAGCGAGAACAAGAAATAGAAGCAAAACTTGAAAGGCAACGGCAGTCAGCTGTGAGCGATCAACCCCGAAGACCTGGGCCGCCAGAAAGGTAAATAATTATCATTGATGATGAGGTACAAGGTTGTTAAAGGAATTGTTTTTAAAAAGCTAGGTGTAAAAAACAATATCGTTTTCTGCAGATGAATTTTAAGCAACAGATTTTGAAATGATGTTGTATTTATAGCACTGTTGCCTCTGTATTCCAGAGTAGTTACTTTTTCTCAATAACTGTGCCTTCAATGTGGTGTAACTTGTTACGAACTAGACATGGTTCAACAACCACACCCTGCATTTTAAATAATTCAGTTACTGTTAACTAAGTCTGTGTTCAGGCGTTGTATGATATAAAAATGGTGCTGAAATGTTGCCTATTGTATGTAAACCTGTGTATTGAAAACACTACTGCACATCAGCAGCATCTATTCTGCAAAGCTGAAACAACTTCCCTCAGCAAACGACGACAACTGATCTTGACCTCAAAAACTACTTACAACACACAGTTGTCACTTACCAACCTTGAATAACGATGACCTCATCTTCGCAGGGCTGCATCGAAGCCGTGGGTATCATCCAGACAGATAGCTGCGGTTGAACAAGACGGAACCGATCAAAGTCCATGGAGAAGCGATGACAAGGATCGAGATAGAGACTGGGGAAGAGGCGACAACAGATCTGGTGATAGCTGGCGTCGTCAAGCACCAAGAGAACCGTAAGAGCTGATAAGTTGTAATCTTGTTTTGATTAGGGGAATGATGCAAATTTTTTTTAACTTTGCCGTGTTGCAGAAGTCGCATGATTGAAAAACGAAAATTTCATTTTTTAACAGTTGACCAAGCTGAAAATTTCTTCAGACTTAATCATGAAATATTTAATTGCTTGTATATCTCTGAAGCAGTCAGTCAAAGTAATAGCGAGGCATAATTCAAAGTCAATCATAGTTTTGAGAAAATACAGGCTTAAAAGTCAAGCTTTTTGTTTCAGAATAGAAATAACTCTACATTAATCTTTATACAGTACAAAATATTAGGGAAAACGACAGTCTCAAGTAATATTTCCTGCACTGAATGAGATTTACAAAAAATCATAAATTTCAAAACTTGTTATTTTCCAGTACAATGTGTATAATGGAAAAGTAGTAATTTGACCCTTTGCTGAATACTGGTCTATTGAATAAGTTCACTTTGTTATCAAAATATGGAATTTAATAATTAGTCATTTAAAGTGCCAAGAGGGATCCCAATTTTTGTAATACGAATTTTATTGGATCAGTAAATTCCTTAGCTTGTACCAGCTAATTGATCACATTTTCATGAAAACATTACAGAAAAATTTTGCATAAGATACATGCTGTTTTAGTCTATTTGCTACAATATTGCCTATTGGGTGATGATACAATATATAATATATATCTTCAAAATGTAGTTTTGATGTGTACAATTTTAACTGTTAAATGACAGATCACCATCTCGTGGCGCCTGGCGTCGTGGGTCACCGCCACGTGATCGTGGACCACCAAGAGATATTGATCGCCCACAACCACGAGGCGCTCCTCCAAGATCAGACAGGTGTGTCTTCAGGTTTTGTTGTCCTGCTTAGTTGCTTTATCAACTTATGCCCAAATATGTTCCAAAATTTTAGAGAAGATTCGTGGAGACGAAGATCTCCGTCACCGAGACGTAGCTCTCCTCCTGGAAGGCGTCGATCACCACCGGGACGAAGATTCTCACCAACTGGTCGACGAGATTCACCTCCGGGACGCAGTTCACCTCCAGGAAGGAGAAGGTCTCCGGCTGGAAGAAGAAGCCCTCCACCACCAGCAAGAGGTCCTTGGCGACGAGATGCACCTCAGGAGAAATCCAGCTGGCGGAGTGGACCACCGGACAGGGTAGAAGGATCCTGGAGAGCACGTGGTCCTCCGGAAGATCGGGAAAGTGGACCGCCAAAAGATCGCGATCGTCCTGCTCCATCAGATCAACCGTGGCGTCCATCACGGTAAGGCAGTTGCAAATTAATTATTTATAGATTATGTGGATGCTATTGACAAATTTGATTATTCAATGTTCCTGATTGTATCTACGTCTATAATGCAGTGGTCGTACTAGTAAAGGACTTTCTGTGCTCACAATATCCTGCAAGCTTGTATTAAGTATAACAAACATGTGTCTTTGTCGCATGTAGTATGCGCGATGAGCCACCTCGGAAGCCCGCAGGTGAAGAGCCTCGTCGAAGACGTGACGACGATGGATGGACGACGGTCGGTCGTTGAAATTTGTCTAGCTTGTGTCCTTACGTGCAAGCTGCCCTTGTTTTTGTGTGTTGTATAGCATCTAATAACGGTTAACTATGGTAAAAAGTTTCTAAATCGCTTGTAATGCTAAAGTTTGTGCAAGTCAGATGTTAACGGAGCATTAATTAATGCGTTGAAGGTTGCCGTTGTTTTGTCATTATCGGTTTAGTGCAGCACTGGTGTTTACCAACGGTTGGCAGAGAGTTACTTGTGTATTGCGGTCTAATAAATGGAATGTTGGAAAACTGCTTAGTTATATTTTCTTTCCCCCACCCCATAACCATAAGAAAAATCTTTTATTCCACGATATGCGATGTTGAGTTCAATTTAGAGAAGAACGATTTCAAAACAATTTCTTTTCAAAGTAATATTTTCGTCCTCGTTTTGCACCATCTTCCAGTTTTGACTGTGAAAATAAGTTGAAAATGTTTTGAAAATTGTGAAAACTTTTATGATGATGCTTCATCTCACAGATGGTTTTAAAAAGATTTTATATAGGTTACTGTAAAAAAAATTTTGAAAGTCTGTCTCAGCTTCGCCGATGGTGTAACAGACTAAATTCTTGTATTGTTTTGAATACCTTCCTACTCGTGGTTGCATATGGATATGCCTGCTTTAGCTTTATACGCAATAGCTGTGTTTTCCATTAATTGTATTATTGAAAATCTTTTTATCATCGTCTCATTAGTGATCTTTGGTCACATGCACGTTATAGAATTTTTAGCCGACCATGACACATATGAAACATATAGTAGCTTCCAACAACCAACGATTTTCAGCGATTTCCAACGATTTCCAGCCAACGATTTATTTTGAACATATAACATCAACCTCATTAACCTCTATTAGCTTCATGCGGAGCAGCTCGTGTGATTTCGCAAGCCTACTGAAGACGTTAATTCATTCATTCTTTTTACTTTTCGGGTTAAACGTGGGTGACGAAAATTGCTGACGCACGTGGTCCCAAACGTATAAGCAATAGCGGTGATATTTACCACAAATAAGTCAAAAAAATGTGGCAAGGCCTCGAAGGCATAAACGTACACTACGATGGCAGTAAAAGAATAAAAATTTTTACTGTCAGCAGTCCACCATATCAAAAATTACACAAATTACAAAAAATAATCAACGGCCAGAAATTTACTACTTCTCGGCTTTCGCTGCGCTTTTTTACGTAACTTGTAAGAATGACGTACCCTGTTTATGTAAACACAAGTTCGAATATTTTCAAACCTCGGGTTTTTAGTAATTGCAGACGATTTTGCTGTTTATTACAAATTTTTTTCATAAAAACATGGAACCGCCAGCCTCGTAATCGTTGTGTGATGTGTTAAAAAAAGGAATTTGTCTGTGCAATGTTAGATGTAGGTAGATGAAAATATTCGTATCACGCGTAAAACGGCTTTAAATATTTAATTCTTACATAACGCAATACCGTGGCATGTGGCTGATTGGTAAAAATTTTTTAAATTTCGCCTTGCACCAACGAAATGCGCAAGCCGCAAGGACTAGAGCAAAAACGTGCCAACCCTCACGGCCACTTAAATCAAGACCATTCTCATGCCGCATCTCAAAGCTACACTCTTTTTTACTTATCAGATAATCGCCTTTTTCTTATGGTTCTGTGGTGCTTGCGCTGTAGGCGTATAACACAAGATCACTTGTCTGATTTCGTCGTATAGTTAGGAGTTTTGTTGTTCGTGTATGCTCGTTGAAACGCTTATGCTTAAGCGCGTGTAGCTAATAAAACAATCTTTGGTTTAGGTTTCCGAAAGCATTCTAAACCTTTAGTCAGCTGAATCAATTATTTTGTTTAGATTACAACGTTGACTTGTTTAAGTTTTCGTATGTTAGGTAAAATTTAACTGCTAGCTGCTAGCACTTGGCTGCGAATGCTACAAAGCATTGTGCAGCATTAGCGCGATAGTGAAACTGATTTCTTACTGTGCAGTTTTTTGCAGAAAGTTGACAATACAAGCTGGAAAGTTGAGAGCTGATTAAGGATCAAATTTCGTGTGCTAGGTTTCTTTAGAATCAGTTGTTGCTTTATTAACAAAGTAAGAAGTCGGCATTTCGTTGTCAAATTGTCAACGTTAGACTGCACCCTGCATTTTCTCCAGGCGTATTACGATTTAAGATGGAAGCATACCAGCGGGCTAACGACCATACCCAAACCCAGGCAACTGCAAGTACAAATCACGACGGGGTCGCGGAAAACGGAGGTCAAGAACTTATCCCCGCCAGCACAGCATGTCGTGAACTTGTGGCCTACTGCCAAGAACATGCTGAAAATGATTACCTGTTTCATAGAACAGGGAACAACCCTTACAAAGAAAAGAGACGTTACTGTTGTGTTTTGTGACTTTTTTTATGGTCCCGAATGGCGCCTACCGCCTACCCGCAAAAAGACCCAACTTGCCTTCCAACCAAGTTAAGAAGCTGCCATCAACTCTTCTAATGTCATTGCTGACGGTATGTTTGTGGGTTTATTGCTCGTAATCTATAATGACCGTATGAACTGACTTTGACCGGCAAGCGTGCTTAATTGCGGGCAATATTTCCTCGAAATGTCACGAAAAACGTTGGTCTTTTATCCTCGGGGCGACGTGCAATGTTTTGTATTTTGTGTCGTTGTTGACCTCGCATCTATTTTGACAATGCTATTTTGTTTCACTTGGATTCACTCTGCAATACCTTGATTGGCGGCTGACAAAGCGTCATTACAGTACATCGCCAACTGCGCAGCCCATAACAATTTTGTTTCATTGTGGACTTTTATTTGTACTTAACTAAGGTCTTTTTACTGATTGGTCTTGCAAGTCCGTTATTTAGCGTGTTTTTGATAATTCTTCTGTGACTGACATTGTTTATCTGTTGTTTTCTGTGATAATGACTGATCAAGCTAATAAAATCCAATTAAGACTGAAAACGAAATTAGTAAGTTAAATACTGGTTTAATACATCATGCTTGTTGGGCAATTAGCACTTCAAATTCAATTTGACTGTTGAAGCGGATTTGAAAATATTCGACCAATCCACAAGAAATCGTTGCTTTGTCTTGTCTTACAGTAGGTTCACGTTGACCACTGTACGGTTGCAGGTGTTTTGACTGACCACATATAGCTGTTCATGGTAAAATGTTTTGTTTTTTGATACGAAGTAATATGTGAAGTTCTGTCCAATGTTAATATACCAAAAACGATGCTAATAATCGATTTAGTGTCTGATTGAGAACCGCCTGCTAATTTTTGGAGGCTTGCTCATTATTTACACAGTCAACATAGGCTACACTCCGTTGCAAAAAAGGCAGCGAACAAAGGAAAAAGCGATCGATGACACAGCGCATCGATTTGAGGAGTGCGTCGACACAAACAAAGACTTTACAATTATAGGCCCAACAAAATCAATAAGGGCCGAGTTTGGCGTCCGTTTCTGAACGGGCTAAAATATATTTTCGACATTATTCGAGTCAGAAAGTAGGGCGCTCACAGCTGTCATTAACGGGAGGGCGTTGTCGACATGCGACTGATATTAAAGTGCTCTTCTTGTCCTAAACTTACACTCAAGTGATTATTATCAACATTACACAATTACGGGATGCAGGTCTTTCAGTTCACTATTCACTGCAGGCTAACTTATATTGTACCGCAATCCAATTTAGTTGTAAAGTTTGAAAATATGCGCCGATTTGAACTTATAATTACAAGGTGACGACCGGGTACGAACACACCGCGATAACTCACATACAGTCTGCACGCTATGACGATCGATTGGTATGAGCAATGTGCGTTTGTATTTTCTACAAAATGAGATTTTTATATTTTGTGTAGGCACGTCGCTGATAATACAAAAACGTTCAAAAAATTGAAAAAAGAGCGTAGTATCACGTCATAAACTATAAGGAAACCCACATACAAGGCTAATGACACCAAATATCTGTAAGGCATTACGAAGCACCATAAACGCTACGTGAAATGGATTGGGTTCCAGGCAATTTAACAACTAGCTATAGGTCAAGCGTAGACAAATCAGTGCGGGTAAAAGTTACTCATCATGCAACGGCAAGCTTTAATAGAACAGCCCTGGAAACAAAAATTATACCAAAGGGAATAGAATAATTTCGACAAGAGCACGACGGAATATATTTTATCATAAATGATCCTCTGCCACTTATTTCAAGACTGGCGTTTTCGCCGGTTGTGATTATTTTCCAGCAATTAACCTGACTTGTTGAGCTTCAGCGACCATTCACAAGGGTACGGCAAGGAGCACAGGGCGGTATAAACGGATAATTCTTAGTCGGTGCAAAAAACGGGACAACTTCGTATGGTGAGAAATACATTGTGAAGGCATTAAATTCAACATATGTCATGACCATGGAAGAAGTTGGAAGACAATTAAACGTCACGTGACCTGTAGTTTACAGGAAACGATAAGAAATGCAAATATTAGGCAGAGGCGGTTGCGGAGCCTTAATACCTCCTACGAAGCCTCTCGTTCTCTTCTTTTAACCTCTCGACTTCCTGGAGGAGTCGTTGGTTGACGTCGCATCTTTGCGCTTGTATCACTTCCTCCTGACGAAGGAAGAACTTGACCATCTGAGCGAGATGTTCGTTCATCTGACTTCGGAGTTGATCGCTGTTGACGATAAGATGAAAAGATTGCGTTTTATCGCAAGGATTTGGATATGAACACGGCGGATATAATATGGAGATCGTTATCACCTTAAACATTCTGCGGCGCACTTGCCCCAAGGCCAGGCCGACGCCTACAGATATCTCCGAGAGATCTTTGACTCAGGCATACTCTACTCGCAACGCATATTGATGTGGTAAGAGCGCGCGGATATGTGAGTAACACTGGCGAGTTTACGACAACCGACACCTTGTAAAGATTTACACGAGTGTCGCAATAATACCTTTGCGTGACGTCACCGTTAATTTAATAAGGTACGGCGGCGCGCTGAATAAACAAAGGTCATTGTTGACCTTTTCAACATTCTAGGAAGAAATATTCTATACTTGATAATAAACTCGGTATTAAATTCATACACTGATAAAGAACGTTAAATTGGTGATTTCAGTAAGGTACATTCTTTGGAAGCTTTTGCGTTCAAGCGAGGACTGTACTGTGGCGTCAATAGAACTGCTGCGGTTATGTAGCGGTAACGTTGGCATGGAATGGTGGCATTTGAGAAGGTTTGGTTTGTTAACCGCAACATGTTCACTAAATAAGCCCAACACACAGGATTTGGAAAACTATCTACACGCCCAGTTAGAAATGTAAGCTAATTCGGAACGTTTCATTTACATCAGCGAAGATTAGCCCAAATTCCTAAATTCAATTAGTGATTCGACTTTCGGTGATAATTGCATTAAAAAGTTTTTAGATTTTGGTGGTCCAGTAAACACTTTTTAATTCTCTAAAAAGATAACAATGATACACCCACCCTAAATCGTCCACCATCTCCTTTACTGTATTTCTCAAGTACTCGGCCTGATACTGGAAAACAGGAACTTCACCTGCCGAGGTTTTAATGACACCGGTGGGGGCAAGAGTTACTAGATTGGAGGTACTGGTTGCAGCTTGTGATATGGTTGAAGTGACAGTAGATACAGTTTCGTTGGGTAGCGGTTCATCTGCTATTCATATAACAAATACAAAGCAGGATAAATTAAGGTTGCATTTACACTGTGTTATGATGCAGCAAGAGTGAGTCTTAAATCGTCTAACAATTTAACTATTATCAAACTATGCAATGTTCATCGACGCAATATTGTTGCTTTCAAAGTCCATACAGCTTTACAGGGTACTGTAATTAAATACGGTGGCAATCACATAGCTCAGTTAGAAACAGTTTAGACTTAAGGAAGGAAAAAAAATTGATTGAAAACCAATCACGGGTTATTATGGAGAAATCACATACGACTTACTTTCTGACTTTGATTTCTGCACTAAGGGTTGCGTAACCATTGTCTGCTTGTTTTTCTGTTGAGAGCCGCTAATAATAACAGGTGGTGCGTTCCTCTCTATGGGAGTGGAGGTGTTGGAACCAGCTAACGGCGTAGTTGTGCTACTGCAGGTACCATTTCCATCATCTAGACCAGTACCTTTGTGAAAAGGGGCCAAATTGTCCGCTTTGTCTCCTCCAGCACCCGGAACGAAATTGTGGGATTCTCGCAGTGGATGGGGAGAAGTCCGGGAGTGGATTTGTGTTCCTAAGGGAGTACGATTTTTGCTCAATCTTGCGTTGTTCGTCACCGGTGATAAAATGTCTGCGTTTGCAACATGAGTTTAAATTGTTTGATTTATTTGCTCATAGACTTGATTCACCGTCATGCAAAGACAATGTAAGTTATGCAGATAAAGAAATCTTATAACAAACATATTTTTAAGTTGGACTGTTATATATTATCAATACGTACATACATATTATCACAGTTTTACACACGTACTACTGTGCAATTGATGTAAAAATTAAAATAAACCAACACATCAGCTTTACCATCACAGTAGGAGCCAATTGTATCAGTTGACGAGGATAAAGTTACTCCCATTAGTGTAGGATCTAGTGGGAAAGTGCTTAAATTTGCATCAGCGGATGTAGCAGACAAATTTTCAAACACATCTTCACGAACAGGAGAGAGGACTCCACCTAGATCATCCACTTGGGAGGGCAGGACCTTTGTGAACTTCAAAGAAGACGAAGAACCTTCTTCTTTCAGTTTAGCTTTGGTATCTTTCAGTCTATGGGTACCATTTGTAACTTCTGGCAAAATAAATGGTGGTATTATCAAAAACATTCCGTAACCATTTCAAAGAGCCAATACAAATTAAGCGAAGGGTTCTATCTCCCACTGTTGCTTAAGAGTTGGGCTATAACTTACTTGAACTATCAGGCATCGAAAAACTTGCTGAACTTGAAATATGCCTTGAGTTATTTGTCATGCTTGTTGTTACAGATGGCGTGGTTGATCTACCGCCTTCAAGTTCTGGTTTAAAAGGTATCAAAAAATAACCCTCAAAAACACAGATTTCAACACACCACAAGCTCTTATAATGAACAAACCAAAGCATGCTGTTTATATAAAATTTACTTTCAATTGTTTTGGGATTTCTATTTCTTTCTGTTACGCCTTCCATTACAGCTGTTCGCCTATCTGTCACTCGGTCTTCAGTTTTAACAGTTCTTGAACGCTCTCTTTTTAACTGTAGGCAAAGAAACAAAGTAAGTTTTTTCCGTATAATTTGCTATGGATTTGTAAATAAAAGTTTACAGACTTACTTAAAAAACAAAACAATGCATAAAAATTTAATTAAATCCCAAGGACCACTGTATAACCTTTCAGCAAAAATCGTTAAATGATTTATATCATAATCATACTTTGATTAGATTTTGCACAGTGATTCGATGCACAGAAGTAGAGTGAGCAACAAAATGTTTGACAGGCCTGGATAATGAGCGAAGATCGAAATGGTATATTTTGCCCATCGATGAACCGGCAAATAACGACACTCCATTGTGCATGAATGCAAGCGAGGTCAATGGATGGTCAGCGAGAGTTTTGTTTAAAAACCTTAAAATGCAATGAAGTTCTTTAATATTCCAAAAACCAGATCAACGAATAACAGTGATAACACTAGATGCCGATGATCAATAGATCAAAAGTGATAATAAATATTAGTGGGTCATATAAAATCTTGGATGGGGGTGTGATTTCTCACCAGGCTTCACTAACCCAAAATACTTTTACAAATACGCTAGAAACTAAGGAATCTTACTAAGATAAACACAAAAGGAAAAGATGTAAAAACAAAGCCATTAGCCCTTACTTATGACTTTTCACATCATAAATCATGAGATATTTGTCAAGGCCGACTGATGCTAGTAATAGATCATTATGAGTGGAGAATGCCAGTGCCATTGCAGGTGCATTATGAATTTCTTGGAAGTTATGGTAAGATCTGCCGTGCAAAGCATCCCAGAGGTTAAGGCTCCCATCATCCAACGTCATTCCTGCATGAAGAGGAGATGATTTGCATCAGGAAAAACTTCCAAAGATTTTTATTTTATACAAGTAGTTATTGTTCATTACTTATCAAAAATGGGGTCTGGATGTGTATAATATTTACAAAATTTAAGCATGTGCATAGCTTACAGAAACCTGTGGTCATATAAACTACATTTTTAAAGAGGCCAATAGTCAAAAGTACCACCGTAAACATTACAATTTCTCTGGTTTCAACCGGACCTAACCTAACAGAGAGTTCTTCCATGGGGAAAAAGTCATGGCTCGAACTGCCGAACCATTTGTGTTCAAGGTTGGTTTTGTTATGACATCACTGCTCAGGTTTCTTATGACAACATCACCCTTGCTACTGCCAGATGCGAGATGTGTTTCAGAATCATTCAGTGCAATACAAGTGACAGGGCTTGAATGCGTGTCCTGCAAGTAAACATGTACATGACCAAAATCCAGCAAGGCAAAAACTTACAGCTGACTTTTGCAACCAAATGATCAAATAGTGTGAGAAAATAAATATTATCACTTTTTAAAAAGTATTAAAAACGTTTTTAACATTCACGGGTTTTACAAGTTTCAACCTTGTAAAATTTCTTCAGTTTTCCGCTATATCTATCCCAAATCATGGTTGCCCCTTCAACCCCACCAGAATAGAGCTTCCTCTCGCCAGGTGATGTCTTAACACAGGTCTGATGTTCCCCTGAGGCATGTTCGGCAACAATCTAAATGAACAGCTATATAACTGAAAACGGATTCTATCAATAACAGTACATAGGCATAGCAAACGTTTAAGGATAGCAGAATGAAAGAATATGGTCACAAAAACTCAGTAGTCAGCATGGTCGTTTCATAAATATTTATTTGATATTGACATTGGTCCAAACCTTGGGTTTATCTTTAGAAAGCAACTGGCAATCACAAAGCAGTATCTTATCACCAGATGAAGACGTGCTACATAAAAACTACGAAAATGCATTGTAAAAAATTAAGAAACACAACCAAAGCAACAGGGAAAACATAAAATTATAACATGAAAAAGGTCTGTTAATTAAAAACTGATACACTGTAAGGTTGCTCTATTAAGGATACAGCATTGTCATGGCTCCACGATAAATCTTTTACACTTCCTTTATGAAAATTGTACTGCTTGACAACTTCAGCAGACAACGAATCCCATATTTTGATGTCATCGCCAGCTGAAGCAAAGAATGGACCTAGATGGATTGACAAATAACTTTCAAAAATTTGTTTTCAATAGTTCGTTGTATATAATGCATTACACATATTCTTACTCCAACAAGACTACTTATCTAGCAGGCCTGATTATGCATAATGTCAATGGTATTTACCTGCTTCTGGCATTGTATCAATGGGGTATTATTGTCATTGCATCATTTCAGTTTCTTTTTCAATGTATGCAGAAATATAGTCACATTAGGAAACTAAATACATGTATCACAGTTCTTTTAAATCTTGTCCGCTAAAAACTACTGCTTTATTGACTAAAGTAGACTGTAAAAAATGATATTTTCACTAACTGCAAACTGTAGACATGTGTTCAAAAGTTATTACTAGTATAGACATATCGGTATATGCTCAATTATCAGACAAAAGCAACAAGAGTTTTAACGCTTTCAACAAAATATAACCTAATGGCTACAGGTATAAATCATAAAATGTCATCGATATCTTGGCTTATGACATGACACTACCGCTAAACAGTTTGCTTTCTTTCCAGAGAAATATCATTAAACAGCGATTGAGAGCCTAAAGTTGTCTGGAAAATACCTTTAATTGTAAAGTACTGTCGTCCTTACTTCAGCACAGCCGTCAAAATTAAATGAACGTTTCTTACCAAGTTACTGAAAAATTCGGAAGTAATACTGTATTTGGATACTCCAATGCTGGTATTCGTGTTTACCGGCATCTTTTATTAAAGCAAAAAACAGTTTGGGTTCATATTGGCCCATCCCTTGGTAAAGTATTTCAATTACAACTAATACCAGCAATACTTGTAAGCACAAGATAAAAATATTTTCACATTAGAAAATCGCAAATGACCTTTAAAATTAAATATTAATTCAGTTCAGGAATGTCATTCATTTGAGGCATTTAAACGTCGACGTTTTTCTTCCATAGATGTCAACATTTCTTCAAAAGTCCTACCTCTTGGCCGGTCCAGAACTCTCTTATATTTAGAATTCAATTTAACTCCATCATTGAGGAATTTGCTGTGAACTCGATGATAATTAGCTTTAAATTTTGATTTTTCATCCTGGTTGTCAACATCTTCAATTTTTATAGTTGTATCATTTTCAATCGAGCGCAACAATTCCTGAGCTAATTTCGTCCTAGTTGCTAAATTCCGCCAGTATCGATGCAAGTGATCATGAAGAAGATCCGAAGCTGCTTTTGAAATAGTCCAAGTAAGATTGTCATACGTTGTGCTATATAATACCAGTGGGTATGCCTCAGCTAAATTGTAGAACGGCTTTGCTGGATTTTTCTCGACATCAAGTAACTCAGCGATGATACTGATCTCTTCAGTTTCCATACCAATTAAAAAGAGTATCATCATCATATTTCGAACCTGGTGATACACAAATCCACTACCCTTGATTATGGCACTGCACAAGTCATAAGGATTGGCCGCTTCAGGACACTTTATCACAAATTCAGTAATTTTCCGAACATAGCATCCGTTGTTTCGAAGATCTACTTTGCTAAAATTTCGAAAATCATTAACACCACATAGTAGTGCAGCCCCTTCCTGCATTTTTTGTATGTTCAGTTTCCCCCTTGGAAAAAAGTAATGATATTCTCGGCCAAGACAATTATGTCGTGCACTGAAGGTTTCATCCACAATAGGCATCCAGCCCAAAACACGAATATCAGAAGGTAACACTCTGTTCATCATCATGACATAGTCAAATTCGTTCATATCTACCTGTGTTTCAACTTTATTTGAAGTTGGGTCAATTTCTGCTGACTGCTCTTTTTGTTGTGTGATAACATTACACTCTAAATCTGTACCATTTTTAGCAACATCGGTTGTTATCAGAGGCACAGCAGGTTCATGTGATTGTTCATCACGTTTGAAGTAGCTTTGCTCAGATATATCTTCAGCGGACATATTCATGGTGCTGGAATCATCATGATCAGGACTGTTATTCAAGTCTTTATTCATACGATCATCTTTGCGGAACAGCAAGGGATTAAACCAAGGATGGACGCCAGGCCCAGATTTCAGTCGCGTTCGAAGGTGAACAGTGATAACTTGCTGAAAAGCACTAACTCCCTTATCAGTGCGGCCGCTTCGTGAGAATCTTAAAGGATCATCTTCAGCTGCTAATTTTGTCAGCCGGAATGCTTTTCTCAGCATTTTTTCTATCGTATCTGAGTTTTCATTTTCTTGCAAACCATCGTAATCCCAGCCCAGGTAAGCAACTTTAAACGCGATGCGCCTGTACATACAATCCTTAAAATTTACCTCTTTTTCTTTATTTTTTCGCTTACGTTTTGATACTGTTGCTGCTCTTTTCAAAAGTTGGTTAAATTTTGTTGGAGATTCTTCATTTTGTTTTAACACCTGACGATAAAGATTCTGATAATGCACAACTTTTGATATAAGTTGTTCTTTTGTAAGGTTTTCCAGATCTTTCTCTCCCCAAAATTTTCCAGCCATCAGATTGTAATTCCTAAATGCACGTCTTTCCCAGTTCGAAAACAGCACAAGATTCAGCACTTTGACAATATTCATTGATCAAGAAAACCTCTCTGAAAGTAATAAAAATAAGTTTGAAGTATCATATTCTGGTTCCCGTAGTCTCTTCAATGTTATTAATGTTGTATAGTACTGTACCTGGATTGGTTGGACAGGTTAAGCTCCCTACTGAACATTTTTAGACATTAAAATTTTTTTGAAGTAGAGTAACTTAAGTGAAGTTACGTTACTTACTTAAGTATTCAAACATGAATTTAATTTGTTTTAAGCTGCTGGTAACAACATATAGATATAGTTTCTAATATTAAATAGACAAAAATATCATATAAATTAACAAGACTTAAGTTTAAAAATATTGCACCTAAAAAGATTCTTAACCTAGGCCCAGTGCTATGCATCGTACTAAAAAAACAAATTACCAACTTAAGCGGTCAAGGCCACACAAAGTATCCCGAATTTATTTAAAAAAATTTCATTTATTTTTTTTGGAACATTTTCGTTTATCTTTGTGACCTTGCTTGACTCATTTTGATTAGCACGTGCTGAAGTGTGGACGCTCTTTATGTCATATATTTTGTTCTATTTACAACAAACATTTGAAATGAAAGTTTTTTAGCTTTCTCATATTGGCGTGCTTGCTGGGAAGGACACTCAGCCTTCTTGAACCATAGTGGAAAGTGTGGAAGCTGTACGTACGAGGTTCATTAATGTGGACACCAAATTTTTTATTTACAATAAATATACAAAGAATTTACGCTTTGGTGCATGTCATCACGACAGTGTTTTCACCCACAATTTCTCGTCGAAAACTGCCACACTTTCCAGTCTGATTCTGGAGGAGTCAGAGCTTTCAGTTATCATATTTTCAGTTTACATTATGCGCTACAAACTAAAACGGAAATCATGTAAAAGATTTACATTTGTTTTTGATTGAATAGTATGATAGCACCAATGTTCCTTCTAAGCTGCGCGCGTGCGCAAATGCGCCCTGCTGACACGGTCTCCGCGCACAGAAAAACTGTGCTGCGCACAAGAAAAAAATCCAACCTGAATTGAAAATAAATGCATAATAATGGCCACAGTGCGCACGTCTGATGTTGCTCACAGTGGTCCAAAGGACCGCTCAAGGAGTTAATGTGTTTGCTCAGACTCGTGAAAAATTAGAGGGAACATTGGATAGCACTATAGGCAAGTTAAACCATATCTAACCCAATAATTTTTATCGAATTCATGCTCTTTCTTTACACCAGCCATGCGTACAAAATATTTGCGAATATCTTACAACTCGATTGCCTTAAACTGATTTTACTTGACGAGGTCGTAAATGTTTTTTGGGGTAAGGAACCATGGAACACCAGAGAATATGATGATTCGTGATCAAACTTTATTTCTTGCATATAGGTTAAGTAACGCATTAGAGCTGCTACAGCTGTTAGTACGCCAGTGGTATAGTCCTACGCACTACTATTATGCCGGACCTTCGATTAGGCCTACACTATAGAATTGAATTTCTTGCAATGCGTGGGAAACATATACCTATAAAAATCTAATAAAATCAAGTGCCCAATTGCAAACGCTAGGAACTAATATGTAATAGCAAATGAAACCATTACAAACAAGGACGATGACGTTTACCGTGATAGCTACAAAAGCTAACACTTTAAAATCTGAAGTAATAACTTTTACGTCAAGCATATGTTGAAAATACCAGAACAGAATTTAGAAAAAGACTATTATGGTGTTACAATACTATCATACAAATTTTACATTGCCTACTAGAGTCCTTGCGTACCCTATACAAACATCGGTTTATTGTTTATAGGCTAGCAAGGTTTACTGTATTAAATGACAAAATGAAACAGAGAATTCACTAAAATATCACTTAAGTAATACAGCTGTTAGTTTAACTTTAAGTTACGATTTGTGTAGAAATTAATCCTAGTACAGTACGTTTGAGCAGAAATATACACATGTAGGCAATAAACATATTGCGTGACATTTCGTCAATATTTGCGCGTTGAACTGTCATATTGTTGCAGTCATCTATTTCAAGTGGTTACTAATAGATGGAAATATGGAATTACGCCGGAATCATAGTATTCCCCTTCGAAAACTGAATGAGCATATAACTTGCTTTATTTGTCGTGGTTATCTTGTAGATGCTACAACGATAACAGAATGCATTCACACATGTAAGTTTAACTAGCTATTGTATTATATTGTTTATTTTTCGCCATCAATTGTGCGTAGCGGAAGTTACTATGCTAACCGTTTTAGTTATAGCACAATAAAACACATGCTCATGAACAGTGGCAAAGCCCAAGGGCTTAAAACATGCAAGATAGTAATAATACAATTGTGCTATTAAATGGTAGGTTAGCATGGCCACCAAACCACAAAATAATTCCTAAGTTTAACGAATTTAAGGCCAAAAAACACAAACAACTATACTGTTGGAAGATGTAGAGGAAATGTTTCTTAACATTAAAAACACGTATATTCATAGCTGAAATATATATATGAAATGACAATGAATATCTTACGTGCACAACAAATGGATGTTTAAAGAAAATCGCACAAAAGGAAATCCATCTTAGGGACTGGAATCTTTCTGTGGCCAAGAGAGGGCACAATATTGAGGCCCACAAGTTCACTAAAACATAGATAGTACGAATCAAATAAAAGTATAATAATGTCATTTGGAAATCATGCCTCTTCATTCCCTTCAACTACTGTAGTTATGATAAATAGTGTATACGGACTATGGTGTATGCACACTTGTGATTATGATAATTATGCTACAATAGTATATTACATATTAGGTGTTTCTTATCCAATAAGCTTTCTTTCACAGTTAAACCCTTTGCATTTTGCCACAAATTTGTAACGCCTTCATGCATTTTTAGTTTGTAGGAGTTGCCTTGTTAAACATATTGAAGATGATAGCACTAGATGCCCGAAATGCAACACTGTCATTCACCACAGCTATCCACTGCAATATATTGCACATGACAGAACAATGCAAGACATTGTAGATAAACTTGTTCCTACTCTAAAGGAGAGTAAGTATATACATATCTGTCTTTTTTGTTTATATGTTGTATGTTTATTAATTTGACCTTAACATTTTGGTGAAAATGTGGCCAATATGCTGGAAAATCTGGAAAAACTTTTTACTTCGCAGGAGAATATAAAAGAAGGTTGAAGTTTTGCAGAGAGAACAATCTGCCACTTCCAGTTGAGCTAGATGCGAGAAAACTGAAAAATGCTGCATCACCATCGAAAGAAAATGGGACATCGCAAAATTATCACAAGTAGATTATGACTAGCTTAACATTTTACCCTTTTACCCTATCAGTTTTAATAATAATTATTTATCATTTTCTACAGATATGATGAGCAAATTGATATTTATCTACGAAGTGCCAATTCTGGGATGAAGCACTTGAAACGTCCTTATCTTCAGTGTTCAGTTCACGTAACAATAAAAATATTAAAAAAGTTTATTGCCAAACATCTTGGTATGGGTGTCCATCATCACGGAGAGGTATTTTTGTTACATTTTTTTCAGATAGGTTTAGTTGCAATCATAACGATGTTAAAAATTTTATGCAATAAATGTTTTATTTAAGGTATATAATTTAGTTTCACAATGTTTTTTTCATTACACTTGTTACATTGACAGTTGGATATACTGTGCAACAATGAAATTCTGGGAAAAGACCATACGTTAATGTTTATAATAGCCACTAGGTGGCGAACAAAGAAACCACCTATATTGCTTGAATATCGCCCAAGAATTAAACTACTGTGATTAGAGGTTTCTTTAAACGTTATTGGACTGCTGAGTGCTATTGCAGACAAAACAAGAATGGTCTGAGTTTTAGCATTGTTACCTCATAGTTTTACTGATGTGAAATGAACGCTTGCATTTTTTATGAGATTTTCTTGATAAGCTCAAGATTTGACATATCAGTTATATTACTGTATTTTCTCACTGTTAAATCGTTTTCTTGAAAGACTGATAGATATGTAATGGATTTAGTAACAGATGCAATCCTTTTTTCATCTCTTGTTTAAACTTTTCAAATCAGTTAAATTTGTTTTTATATAAGCGAGTTATTCGTTTCAGTTGTCTGCTGGTAACTAGAGATCAATCAGTGTTTCTTTACATTCTGGTCTATTTGCATACTTAAAAATTCACAGAACAGCACTAAAGTGAATGATCATACAACTCTTGCTGTTTATTCCAAAGCAATGGGTTAAACCTTATGTCATATTTATTATAGAAGACAAACCTCTCCGAATATGTAAATTCAGTGAAGTTAAACATTTTAAGTTTCACATGTGACAGTAATATCCAACAAACGCATTAAGATATTTTCATTTCAGTGAACCTTAGAATGACAGTGATACCTTAACAATACCCAAGAGAGCAACATATTCACCAAATTAGTTGCATTCAAAAGTTCAGATAGCAAAAACTTCCATTTGGAATAACATTCTCGGTAAAACTCAATGCTTTGGTTGGGATTTTCTAAAACATCTACTCATTCAATCAAATCACACATTATTGACACTTGCATTGATCACAAAAAGCACTACAAAGATACACACAAATTACAAAATCAATAAAAATCAATAAAGGTCATCAGTAAATAAACACTCATTATTCGATGATTAATCCACAAGGTAGCAGCTTCAGGAATATAATATTATGTAGGTCAACATCTATTGTTGCATATTACTCATTAGCTTCCCTTTACACAGAAATTGAACCATCACGGAAAGATGTTTTTCCAATCAAACAGTTAACCAATATCGGAATTTGTTGTTCACGTGACATACTCTTTGCTTTTTCGAATATAGTTTGGATATCATCACCCCGGCCTAATAGAACACCATCTCCGCCATAACCCTTGGCCACAACGTGGTAGTCTGTTAAATATTTAATAAAATTTAATAAGCGTAAATATCCCTTTTTATGTTTAGTCTCATACCCAGTTTGATGTTGGAAAGCTTGATATTTAATGTTTAAGTTTGACAAAAATGTACAGAAACAACTATTATGATGGTTATTGCAGAAAGAAAGAATGGTATAAAGCAATCATGCATAGGGTTGCATAAAAGAGCTAGGAAATTAATTTAAAACAAATCACCTGTGAAAGCTAAACCACATCCAACGTTGCTGCCAAACATGGGAACTTGTTCTCGTGATATCTGAGTCCAGCCTGCGTCATTGCCAACTAAAGCAATCACAGGAAGCTGAAAAATTAACGACAAGATATTTAGAAAAAATAGGCAAACCTAGATAATCTAGGTTGAAATGAGATGGGTTGTAGGTTCTAACCTTGTGTCGCGTGAATGTGTCAAACTCAGCAACACTGTAACCAAGCGATCCATCTCCGTATATTATCCAAACATCCGAATCAGGACAGACTAACTTTGCACCCAAAGCAAAGCCACCACCAACACCTAAAGTTCCAAATGCCCCTGGATCCAACCACCTAAGAAGTAGAAGATGTTTGCAGAAAGAAAAGATCTGTGTCAATACTCTTTGCCTTTTCTTAGTCCAACTTTGACATGCTAATGCTGTAATATTAACAAGATGTACAAAAGCTGATACTAAGATGTCTATTGGTTAATAAGCTAGTTGCATTGTTGAAATGGATGTTACGATGCATAACTTCAATCAAACAAACGAAAAACACCGATCCACCAAACCTCAGCGGGCCTCTCGGTTTTACAACATAAGCAGCAGTTCCAACAAAATCACCACCATCTGCAACTAATATACTGTTGTCATCCAAGGTTTCTTCTAAAGTGTGAAGAACCTGGAAAGGATAAAAAACAGTTTAATTCACTTAGAATCAAAAGAAACTAATTCACAGCTTAGGTTACACAGTAACGTAGTAGTGCTGATGAAATCTGTTTCTATTATTTTGCCAGTGACTCGAGATTGATTGCCAACACAAGGTGTACATTTGAGCATGGCACAACCTAATCTATGCACAGCGTAATATCACCAGCATCAAGCACAGTTTAAAACAGGCTGGGGCAAATGTTGGTGTAATTTGTTATAGATATAACTTACTTTTATAGGATTAAGATGTATGTTGGTTGGTTCCTCTGCTTTTAGCTCATTTTGCTTTTCTTTTGCAATGTCACCTGTTGATACAAAATACATAGTTGTAGAAGTTTAAACTATTAACTTTAACTCGCTGAGAGTAGTATAAAGAAAGCAATGAAAGACTGAGCTTGAATTATTTTAGCATGCAAGCTCAGAATAAATTGCATGCTGTTGATTAATTATTGTAGCATCCAAAGCTGAACTCACAGAAAACATGCATATGTAAGGTTAGGGCAAGGTTATAATATTCAAAATGGTTTACATTCATAATTATACTAAATAATTTCTTCACGACTTTTTAAATCTAATACCATGACCTACAAACAATATAAAATGTGTGATTCCTCATAGTGCAGCACACATACCGGTTTGCATGTATTGTAGATACTGTATTGCATACCACATATACTATACAATTGTACATGCTCCAATATTGAATTTTGCAACTCTATCTGTGATTTACAACATCAAGTAAAACATTACAGCAACATAGTCCTAAGTCTTGCATAACTGTACCTTGCTTCAGCTGATTAAGCCATGCAGCATCACATGAGTAATTTTGACCAAGCTGATTTGCTAACTCCACTATCAAACTAGCAACATCTGCTTGGATAGCTACTGTAGGTCGCCAGAACATATCAGAATTTTTGTATAGTTGCTCCTATTAATCAAATTATTAGTGAATATGTATCTATATATATTTAATAGATTTACAGACTACGCATATGCTAAAGATAATCAAGATAGGTACCAAGATAACTATATATTACAATAACTTTGATATCAGGAATAAGTACAGAAATGTACAACCAATTGGAGACCTGAATGGTTGAAAACGGTTGGGAACGAGTTATGATCTCGCTATAATCAATCCTAATGTGAGTGTGCAACGTTAAATAGATCCTACAGTCATTATACAAAGTAACTATTTAAAATAACACCAACCTTGTTTCGATTGATTGCAATAACTTTTCCTTTTTTTGGCAAAACCTTACCATAACCCAATCGAAAATCACACACACAACCAGCCAAAATGACCAAATCAGCTTCCTGCATAGCAGTAATTATAAACACTTGTTTTACTATAAAGCACTAAAGGTATTGTATAACAGCTACAACTTAACTAATCACTACATAATGCTGTAGTACAGAAAATAACCTTAAGTGCTCCTCGACGATTTTGCTTAATATGGTAAGGTGAGTTTCTTCCCAGTAAACCCCTTGACATTCCACCTAGGTTGCATGGTAAACTCAAATAAACATGTATTGGGCATTTTTAGTACGTTATATGTTAAACTAAACAACCTAAAAAGCAAGGAATTCCAATTTTTTCCACAGATTTTCTTAGTTGACTTGCCGCCACTGGAGGTAGCAATGCTTGGCTTCCAAACACGAAGACAGGTTTTTTAGCTTTTTTCAATAAATCGGCACAACTTTGAATCTAGAGAAGCGTTAACAAATAAGCACCAAAGAAATAGTACATCAATAGTTAATGAACAGCAGATCAAAAATGTTGTGAAATATCCACGTTCCACCTGTTCTGATGTTGCTCTTGGAATATTCACGTGCAGAGGCGACATGTCCTGAGGCTCAAAGGCTCCAGCAAACAAGTTGCACAAATAGTTATTCAAGTACCAGTTCACTATCTTGTGGCGAAGTGTGCGAGCTGAAAGTGTATTCAGTTTATCAGTCATTCTTGTGTCATCGCTAATACATATGTAGATGTATCTAAAATAATACTGTAGACATTACCTGGACCTCCAGAAGACATAACCTCTTTTTTGACAAGATGATATGGATAGAGGCTGTCGATAGGAAATTCTACAAAGACTGGTCCTATTCAAAAAGCATATGTTCTGAGATTAAGATAACAAACTGTGCATAACTAAATCTTACAATAAACTTATAGGATTTGAATAGGAAGCAGACAGTCAATCTGCCATATGAAAACAATCCTGAGCAAATCAATCCACACGAAGAGTTGCGCACAATTTTAAATATATATATATATATACATTACACAATTACGCAGTAGTCAACAATATTACGTATGTTCCATTAATTCCATAAATGCTATTAACACTTCTTTTAAAGAAACTTTTAGTATATTTTGTGTTTGCTTTCAATACAATGAGTTTAAGTCAAAGTCTGATTACTATCATTAGAAGCTGTTGTATGTTGGTGTGTAAGTCAAGGCAAAAAGGTATATGCAAGTTAACAAAGCAGATTAGGCAGCCATTATGGTAATAACAATAATTACAACAATACATCTTACAAATAAAGGAAGCACTTCACTTAAAGTTGGCCACACATGATGTTCTGAAACAGGCGGTTGGTTTTCAGGCAAAAAATAATCAAAAGTTCAATGTAGTAGGCTATATAGAGTTGCAGTTGCAACTAAGCAAAGTTGGTTTTCGACGTAGAATTAAAAACAATGTTTCTGATTTGGTTCAAGTGAGTTGTATTTTGTGATATAACAGGCATTACAATTAAGTTTTTAAATAATTTAATAAATGTTTATATATTCTTCTGCATACAGGATTTACTGACCTGGGGTACCAGACTGTGCATGCATCATGGCTTGTTGCAATGTTGGAACAATGTCTCTAATTCTTGTCACAGTGGCTGTGTACTTGCACAGTGGTTTGAAGAGTGCCATCTGATCAATGTCCTGCAGTGCACCTCGACCTGCAGAGATTAAAAATCTACTAAACAGTCTTAATTGTGTTTATAAAACTGAGATCAAATGCCATGTAAGACGTGGCCAAAATACCAAAATGGAAATATTACATATACGATCAACTATGACAGACACAGTCAAATATTTATTACTGATTAC
This sequence comes from Clavelina lepadiformis, assembly GCF_947623445.1. NCBI lineage: Eukaryota > Metazoa > Chordata > Ascidiacea > Aplousobranchia > Clavelinidae > Clavelina > Clavelina lepadiformis. The sequence goes on along the minus strand of NC_135244.1, from coordinate 5,471,428 downwards.
ATTATTCCTCACCTTTTAAAATCGATGCGGCTGCACCTCCCATAAGAAGAATAGGTGACTCTGCCATTTGGGCATTCTTCACCGCAGTCACTGTGTTGGTTAACCCAGGTCCAGCTGTGACTGCTGCTACTCCAACTTTTCCTAGAAAACAAGACATAACAAGAGTTTCTAAATTGTTTTATGGACAACTCTATATGTCAGCATAGTCATTGTGTGTTGCAGCCACCCACCAGATAATCGCGCCACGGCATCGGCAGCAAATACAGCAGTCACTTCATGCCGAGTGTCAACTACCCTGATTCCAATTTTTTCAGCGGCGACTAGAATCGGAGATATGTGGCCACCACACAGTGTAAATATATAATCCACACCATGCGCTTTTAATGTATCAGCTACCAGCTCTCCACCATGTGAGTTAGATTCAGTGTCGACCTGTTGACAATTCACTTGCTTTTAGGCACATGGTTTATTTTAGGTACTTGTGCAGATGAGTTTGATCCAAAAATACAGATGCTGATCTTGGAACTTAAACATTTGTACAAAAAACAAAAGCTTACAAAATAAATTTGTACTTTAACTAGGACTCTAGTTCCGAAGCCTAAATCAGATTATATGCATACAAGTAAAACCACTTACCTTATGAAGATACTGGTAGATGAGTCCAAACTTTTGCACAAACAAGGTGGCGGAAAATAAGATGCCTCCAATTACAAAAAACAATATATTTTGGTAAAGTAATTCGTGAATTATGCTTTCCATAAAATCAGCCATTTTTCTACTAATCACAACGCTCAGCCTAACGATGGTTACGTCTACAAACCTTTAGGGAGTTGAGCAAAGGAAACATTATAAAAACCAAGGTGCACACTGCACAGCATGATGCAATGGCACCGTACTGGCAGTCGTACATGTTACGTATTGTGTAGGCGTCTCTGACTACTCTATAACCTACACAAACAACCCATCGGGCATCGGCCATACTTAAAAACCGTTTCTGCATCGAAAACTGCGTATTCAGCAGTACTTTCTGTTCAGAATTAATGTACAACATTTGACAGGCCCAAAGCCTAGTACGGTGTTATTCGGACAAATATCACTTAACTTAAACTAACACAGCCTAAGTGCCGGGTGTGTCTAGTGTAAAAGCGAATGATGCATTTAGCATTTTGATAGTCGTATAGGCTACTAAACCCCTGCTACCCAAATTGTGATGTCATTTGGCTGTACACTTCTGCACGACACCTGCATGAGTCTTTGGAAAATCCCCAAAATTAATAAGTCCGTTTTGTTTTTATACCGCCCGGTGTCTCCTCTTCCTTGAAAACAAATTGCAACACCAGCAAGTGTCACCAATTCATTGCAAAATTGTGACCTGTTTACCAACTCCACATAAACAACTTACTAACCAAGTGTTAATATAATCAGGTTTTTGGAAGGTTCCATGACATTTGACCGCGGGAAATTGACCGCGAACAAACTCACCGGGGACAACTGAACGTGACGTAAATTGACCGCGAAAAAACTGACCGTGATGTAAATTGACCGCGAACAAACTAACCGGAAACAAACTGACCGTGATGTAAATTGACCGGGAACAAACTGACCGTGATGTAAATTGACCGCGAACAAACTAACCGAGAACAGACTGACCGGAATGAAAATTGACCGGGAGGTAAATTGACCGTGCAAGTGCTGAATTATTGTGTTTAAGTTGATGGTAGTATATGATATGTAAAGTAAATATTTGTTTGTAACTATTTCCTTTGTTTTTAACAAAAATTTTTTTTTATTTCAATACACATTGAAACATTTATTGAAATAAAAGGGGAGTCCTGACGTACAGCTTCAATCTGACAATTTACTTAACTAAAGTGTCCATTGTTATTACAATGAGTCCACTGTTACTACATGAGATAGGCTACAACGCATTGTTTCATAATCTCATCAAACAACTCGTCTAGACCGGGAAAATGCATGTAACAATAGGAAATCTATGAATAAAGGTGAAAAACCCGTAGGGTCACCCTACACCCTACAAGGGGCCAACAAACCCTACGAGTGGCAACCTTGACTGCAATACTCATACTAAATTGGCTGGGATTAAAGCTGATGCGCGACTAGATAGTGAATTAGAATTTTGACCTTTTGACGGCCAATTTGTCGCCGGTTAATTTGATCGCCGGCCAATTTATCGACGGTTAATTTCATCGCTGGCCAATTTACGTCACGGTTAATTTGATCGCCGGCCAATTTGTTGCCGGTCAGTTGACCACTACCAGTTATCGCCGGTGAATTTGTTCACGGTCAATTCACGTGATCCCTTTTTGGAAAGTTAACATGAAACCTAAAACTAACCTTACTTAAATATAATACTGTATATACATACTTACAAGAAAAGCTACCCACCTCCTAACCTAACCTTTAAAGACCTTTCTCAGATTGAAAAAACCGCATGATGCCGCTTACATCAAACTTTATTGCACATTAAATGTAAAGCAAAACTATAAGCTAATCAACAGTGAATCAAAACACATAAGTTCTGTCAAAACATAAACATTTTAGGTGTCTCTTTTGTTTATATTCTTTTTTTGAGACCGAGCTACGTTAATCAATGTTCGCCAAACTGACAAAACAGTGGTCATCGAATAGCATGTAGCATACAACATCAGAATCAACAGAACACAGCGCTACGGGTCCCGTTGCCGCAAACCCGTATTGGCTAAAAATATAGAAATGGAATCGCAAACAAATGCACCATAATAAGTTATAGCATATAGGTCTTTTTGAAAACTTGTGAGTCACTTTCTCCAGTACTGAGCAACTTTATGAGCCTGTTCAACAAGGACGGCAAATAATGCGCTGACGCTTTCGTCAATTAAAGATTGCATATTCCTGACCGCCTCCTCGTCAGAAAGCTCCAAAAGAAATTTATCCTGAACCTGGAACGTTTGGGATCAAAATGATATGAAGACAAAAACGTAAATTATAATAAAAACATCCACAAAACTAAAATAGCTTTAACTATTATAGTTTGTTTATAACCTGGATTAACCAAGGCATATAGTAATATGGACTGAGAATTGTAATAGGATTATCGAAAGTATTTGCACAAAACTTATCACCTTTTTCACAGTTTTATCTGGCTCTAAAGCAATATCAGGGACGCTCGCATCAGTCATTAAAGAAAATAAATTCAAGATTAAATTGGCATGACGTCGAATGTGAAGAAAAGCGGTGTAGCAATGCTTGCGGAAATCTTGGTAGTGCGGACTGGACATACCTGTGGCACATAAACAATACTAAATATAAATCCAATTCAAATATAACACTTTCAAATGCATCACATTTTACGTGCCAACTTAGTATAATTATAGTGCATAAGAGATTTACCAGGATGATTACAATTTTTAATTGTTACGAGTTAACTACACAGTAGTTAATTACTACAGCTTGTTTTAATCGATAGTTGGTTTATACCTCCCATTCCTTCTACCATTTCTTTGCTCAGTTTCATTGGAGGGGGAAGTAGCTTTGGATCTCGGCCAAGAATATAACCAAAGTCAATGTGAAAAAGTGCACCGGACTTTCTCAGAAGTAAATTATCCAAATGTCGATCACCAACACCGAGAAGGTAAGTTATGACACAATATCCTGCACAACTCTGCAAATCGTAATTATTATAATATTGTAAGTAGGAAAGCACATTCTAAAAATTAATCTAATAATAAATAATAATTAATCTAATAATTGTAATATAAAAAACCGAATTTTGAAAGATTTGAAGCCAACTTTCATATCTTTTCTGAACTCTAAAATCCCATCTTTTTGTATAGCTAAATACTTTCATTGATTGACGCGGTTGGTTTTGTTGTTGATAAATAATTAATAGTTAATTTTACACCACAAAACCAGACACTGACTTATTAGTCATCATACATTATACTACCACCTTACTTGTCAAGTTGTCATTTACTATTAGTTTTATAGACGTGTGGATAAAAAGCACAGCTTGTGCTTTAATTTTTTAATTTTCAAACAATTGTAGCATAACATTTAAATTTTATTAAATAAACTGTTCTGGTGTAGCTATGCATTCTTTATTTTACGTCCATAAGTTTGTGACAAGAAAACACTTTTACTTTAACATAGGTATCCATGACATCATGATCAATCCCATATGGGTCCTTTGAACTAGGTTGGTGCTTCCTAAAGAAGTTTTGAATCGAGCCTTCACTGTTGAGAACTTCTGCCACAGGCATGGAATCCACAAACTGCATCAACCTAAAATGGAACGTTTTTACACTTCAGCACTAATATCTGTGATTTTGTTTGTTAGCTAAATTAGCATTACTTGCCCGTGTTTTGAGCTGGTGGCCAAAACTTTGTATGGTGTCAGTTTAAGGTCAAGATTTTCTTTTTGCAGGAGCTTGTCCATGAGAGTAATTATCTGGAGGACAAGTTGATCCTGACGAAGATCATCTCCATTCTTGAAGATGGTTGTGTAGGTTTGACCGTCGATAGTTCTGAAGGTTAATTTAGCCGGCATCAAGTTGCTTTTAAACAAGGTCGCTTGTTCAGCTATAATGCCATTCACCTGTGGCAAGGTAGTAATGGATTAATGGTTACAAATTTTTCGGTGTATGAAATATCTTCACAATATTAGGCTGTTAAAGTTTTAAAAACGAAAGATTGAGAGTACGTGTCCCTGCATATACCTTAATCTCTGGATCAATGGGCAGCGGAAGTGGATCAAATGATGTGAAGGTCATCTTCTCAGCATTTTCACTCCCATCCTCTTTTTCAACACATAGCATTGCACGTAACTTATCGATCTTCTTTTTTCGATTCCCACCATCTTTCTGGAGAATTTTCATCATTCGCACCAAACGATCAATGAATTTCTGCTGACCAGCAAGCTGCGCTCTAAATCAAAGTTTTATATGAATTATGCTACATTGCAGTTTGATGGTTTCTTCAACATTTTTTCTACATTTATGAATGCTAGCAAGATTTTAATGTAAAAATAGATGCACAGAGATATACCTTCTCAGTCTACACTGCCTGTTGCCTTTGAGCAAAGCAACGCTAAACCTTCTCAAAACAGTGACATACATTTCGGAAACTTTCATCCGTTCAGAATCAGCGGTCTCACTGCCTTCTTCACATTCAACAAGGACATACCTATTCAATATGTTGTCTTATATTTCACAAATACAAAAAAAATATATATCCTTGCGTTTAAATTATTCTTATAATAATAGTAACAAATATTTTAAAATTCAAAACCACTTTGAAAATAGTAGAAGATAATTAAAGATGCTTATTGCAGTAAAAACAATACTCTAACTGGTCTTACGGAAGGATCTGGTAAAATAGAGGCCAAATAATTTTCAAGGTAAAACAGTGAGTCTTATGGTGTCAAACACAAGTTTTTCCAGTTGGTGCTCATGTGCTATCTATGCGTACTTAGAGCACAATGCACATAGGACACCAAGAAAACAATGCACATGCCGCATATTAAAGAAACTTATCAAATACAATGCGTTTTCATTTGAATAATATAATGCCCTTGAATAAAGTATAATATATACACAAACCAATAAAAGTAATTGGCAAGTGTGGAATTTTGACAAGCCCGTTGAATGAGGAACGTGGCAAGATCAAGTTCATTGCCGGCTGAACCACTTAGTTTTGATGATTCCCTCTGACTTTGGGGTGTTTTTAAGCTGAAAATAAAACACACTTAACAGGAAGAAAATAACAGAGTCGAAATTTACAGCAAATGTTTTTTTCTGTTTCTTGATTAGGTTCATTAAAAATAATAATTTAACTGCACTGCTTATAACAAACATCTTGAGAAGTTACCACAGCACTGGTTTTAAAACTCAATACTCAAATTGTTTATCAAGTTTGTTTTACAAGACTTGTAGCAATCCATCAGAGAATATGCTATTTAAAAGTTATAAACTGATTTTTTATAATATTTCTGAATGAATTCACAACCATTTAATGTACAACAAGAATTTAATTACCTTGTCCCATTCGTATTTTCTTGGGTTAATTCTATGCTTTGAGCTCCTGATTTTGAAAGAGTAGTTGTTGTATTTTCTTGATCCTTTCCTGATGGTCTTGGATTGGGAGGGTTGTCACTTCGTTTTACGGCCTCCAAACCTTCAGTGGAAATAAATCATTACTACCACAACAGGAACGATTTGGATCAATGATTTTAAATCGGACAATCCAGTACCTTCCCGAATATTCTCAAAGTTCTCATACTTCAGTGCTTGGACAAGTTGAAGAAGATAGAGCACAAGTGTTTCATCAGTGCTCTGATCCAGGATGTTAACCGCATAGCTTCTCACTACAAGCAAAACTTAAATAATCTACGCATAAAAATTCTATGCTTTATAAATAAATAAATTAATGCATACATGGTGATCCAAAATATGTTTCCGTTTCCGATAAAATATTACGTTTTACTGAAAAGAGGTCTTTCCAGTTTTTATCACAGACCTGTCCTACAAGCATGTAGTTTTTTGTGCAATTCTTTTCTTGTTCACACACCATTATTTCTCAAGTAAATCTCAATAGTGTTAAACAAGTTCAAATCAATTTCAACAGAGATGCTCCAGACAAAATGGTATCGAAACCAATACATTTATGTGCAATCCACACTTTCATCAGGTCAATATAGTGTTGTGTGTTGGCAGTTACTGTAGATCTATCAAAATCCTTAAACCAGTATGGTCAAATGATGCTTCTACCATCTACAGCACACCAAACTGCCAATTTTTTGTACTTAATACTTGATCTTTGTGAGACCAAATGTGTGCTTAAAAGCACATTTACTGTTTGTTAACACGACCACTAAAATGTGAAAACTTGCATCACTGTTCAAAAAACGCAAGCCTAGCAAATCAAGAGACACACGGATTCTTTTTCTAATGCTATGTCTATCCATTATTTTCTCGGCTCCATATTCACTTGTCTGCTTTTAAAAAATCAGTACCGTAATGGGAAATAAATCAAAATCCTGGAGTCACAAAAGATCTGAGTTCTCAACCTCAGTGTGATATTCTATCCTGGAAGATTAAGGTGGCCATCATGACATTTATTCTTGTTCTATACACTCCCTGTTTCCCCTAACAATATCAACAAGAACCCCTATTGTGAGTCTGCTGGGAGCGTTTCCCCCAAAAAGGTCCTCCAAAATTGTTTTTAAAGTCTCCACGAGTTTGACCCTTTCCTCTTTGTAATACTGTAACTCATTCTTAGATCCATTGATACTATGTAATAATACTTTAAAGCCCCAACTATGGTGTATCTGAAAAACAGAAGCACAGATAAATTTCCAAGAAAAGATTGAAAAGAAAACAACACAACATAGAAGACTGAAAACGAAGACAATGTTTGGATCACCCTATATAAAGATAAAACATAAACAAAGTAAAAAACATAAATGTATAAAGTCACATGGTACTTTTGAAAGGCACGCATGTAAATCCTACACATCCAAATAAAGTCCTGAATATCAAAAAATCAACTACCAGTAGGATTTTGAAATCTAGGTGACAAAAGTTCCAGAGCGTCAGTAGCATCGATAGGAGCCCATTTGTCAAGCAACTGCAATGCAACTGTTCTTTCTTGAGCTCGTTCCCACTTCACACAACGGAGAAACTTTGTCAGGGCCTTTTTCTGATGCTTCAAATAGGATCTAAATTACAGGTACAATACAGTCGTCGTATGAGTGCATTGCAGATTTTTATTTAAGAGAGACCAGCAGGATTTTTAAAATAAGGTAAGCTTATACTTATACTTCTTAGCTATCCTCTGTCTTCTTTATAGAATTAAAACCATTAAAAAGCCTGTGACATCCCAATCACCCACCTAAACTTCCAAACAAGGTCTTCTTCTTCTTCTGTTAATTGTTTGGAAAGAGGATAATTGATAATTGAAGCAAGTTGATCGCGAACAGCTGCATTTGGCTTCAAATCGTGTTGCCCTGCACGTAAGCTACGCACCAGCTTGTGGTGCTTTTCCTCAATCAGATTACTTTCAAGCAGCTCATGGTCCGGGACCAGAACCAGATCAGGATTGGCGAGCACCTGCACAATATAATAGAAAAAAATTCGCACGAAACTTTTCAAGATTGTTCTCGAAATATTGATCAAAAAATACTGTTTTGTATTAAATTACATAAACCACTGATTGTGACTGACATAAACAGGTTCATCTCCATCCTTTTCAAAGTAAACAACTGCATAATCCAAATCTTTATAGGCAACACGGGGAAATTCAACCATTAAATACATACAGTTGTCTTTCCTCTTTTCTTTTTCATTGATTACTTCAATTTCCCTGCAAAGCGATATTGTTCTAGTCATTGTGATTTGGTAATTATTAAATTTTTGTTTGCAGTATGCAATAATACCGATAAAGAAACATGAATGACAAATCAGTACTAATAGTACTAAGATTTTGCTCTGTGAAAATGTTATACTTATGTAACAGTAAGAATGTACTGTGGTCCATGGACAAACACAAGTAATCAATGTTGCAATCAGTAAAATTAAAAAAGAACCTGAATGTAAGCCGGTCGAGCCAATCAACTTTCGTCATGTGGCCTTCTCTGTGCTTCTTTGCCAATTTCGACAGTCTTGTCATCTGCTGATCAACACGCTCTGGAGATTTGTAAGGTGTTTTTGTGTTTAAGCTACCGTCACCTTGTACATCAGGCCAAACACATAAATCTCGGCGACCCTGCAACAGTCAAACAATTGTACTGTAACTTTTAATTTAATTTAATTTATCTTTTGCTTGCTTCATTCTATTCAGCATTTAGTTATATAGTATAAACCAAAGCAAACTACCTGTTTAAATGTGCCATGCTTCCCAAACAATGGAATTGTACTACCACCAACTGGTATGGCCTTACCAGGACCATGTGTGTCCCATACGGTAACCACGGCTACCGCTCTTCGAGGAAGGTCACTGAACCGTATCGGCAGTTTCAACCACTCATTCCAATAATGCAAGCTTCGACCTTGAGAAGTGACGTAATGCCGATACGATGTCTGAATTCTGAGAGAAATGGGCTTCCCGCCCTCAAATATCTGCAGTGAAAACATATATTTGACTTGTAAATACAGAAATCAATGTGCTTTGCACAGTACAACAAAAATGCCAGACCACTAAGTGTGCATGATATAGGAATCTTTCAGTCACACTTCAAAAGCCAAAAGCATTTTAGCACAATGTTATAAAAACATCTGATGTTCAAGATAAACCAAAATTCTGTTTTCCATAGAGTAAAAAAGATTGCAGGTATTGACACACATGCATGCTGGGTGACTGGAAAGTGAAGAGATTCAGTAAATTACTTCAGGATATCTGAAGTGGGTATAATAGATACTGCCATATATTCATTTTGCCGAGTTATTGATAATTTTGAGTTATAAAAAGTTGAGTTTACAAGCTTCCACTATGCAATATGTATATTTCCTTCTTTCCTGTTATAAAGTTCTGTATGAAGATCTTAAACATGGCCTTAGCAAAGAAATTCTTACCAAGCTATTGTTGCAATACTGTAGTCAGCAATAGATCCACGGGCGTGTTTACCTGAACTGTAGTGAACATATGGCTATCTCTCTCTGTGTCAACATCACCAGTATCATTAAACTTTAAGTTTGGATCTTCCAACAATTCAAGATATCTTCTCTTTGGCAATGTACCTTCAAGACTACAAATCTGGAAAGGACAAAGTATAATACATCTTTAAAATGGCAAAAAAAGACTGTTTCAAGAGTTCAACACTAACATACGAAATTAGAAAAATAGGGAGTAGCATAATAAACCCCGTATACCAGAACTCTCGTGGTCATGCAAAGAAGTTCAATACCCTGTATTTCTGCGCCATTGCAGACTAATTTTCATATTATTGGGGGGAAAAATTAAAACACACTAAACAAACCAAATACAAGACCAAGCAACAGTTTTCAGGTACAGAAATGAAATAGAAATGATATGCATACATACTTTTATTGTTATATTCGCATCCAAATCGCAGCTATAAACATAATGGAATCGATCAGATATAGGAGGTCTTGTATTTTGGCCATGATTGAAGCCACTCTGAGCATCTGACATTGTAGCTTTAAAATATTAATTTCCTGTTTTGTTGTTTTAGTGGTCTTTGGCAAAGTAGTGTAGATCTTTTTGTCTCAGCTGTGTGTTTCCACTGTACTCATAAGACTTATAAAATGCTAGAAATATATAAACAAACCAATTTTTATTTATTTAGTCTAAGATAAGATTTCGGTGTGTGATTTCGTGTTTTTATTATAAATCTATCATATTATGCTGTAACTATGGGTTAGTTTAAATCAAGCAAAAATAATAGATTTAGAATGACTATTTCACTGGTAGATTGCATTTCTTAAAATGAAATGGTGTTCCGTTATTAAGCCTAGTAATTTGGTTAAATATGTGATTAAATATATTTTTTGATATCTTTAGGTTGTGCTCTAACTTACTGTTTTTAAGCAAGCAAAGACGCTAAGAAATAATCATTTTTGAATGTAAAACAAACAGTGCTTAAGAAATTTGAAAAACATTTCTCTGTTTATAGCCATATATAGGGCCTAACACCAACATCAAGCTATAACTGAAAAACTGCCAAGTCACAACCCATATATGATATGTTAAAACTGCATTACCTTCCAACACTTTACTTTCTTGCATATAAAGTTTCTTTCTGTAATCGATGTCGCTCTCAATTTTCTTGAAATAACTATAAGCAGCCACTAATCCTAGTATTTCAGCAGCAACCACAGCAGAAACAAGTTTCATTGCACAGAAAAAACGGCCAATAGCCTTCACAGATTTCCACTTCTATACCTTTATTTTATTTCAATAGTATGGCCTAGCTTACAGCCTATATGTAAATAAACTATAAAGGGTGACTATTTTAGCGTAAGTAGGTCACGCAGTCCGTTGTAAAATATAAGCGTTTATAGGATTGGAGAACGGGTATAGCCTACAAAAAGTCGATTTAAGCTAATTAGGGTTTGATTGAAGTTAGATTAGAAGAAAGATTGAGATTAGGTTTAGGTTACTAGGCTATGTCATAACCTTTAAGTTAGGTTAACAAAAAACCATGAAAAACACCTCTAAACTTTGAATGCAGGATGAAACAGTGACAGCCCAAACTATATTACGCAGAAATGAATGAAAGTGGCAATACTGCTGGACTAAAGTAGTTCATCACTAAAATTAGGTCACGCTGTCCCCTACTCCCCTCCCCCCATTCATTTATTTTAGTTTTTGAAGTTATATAACTTGCGAAGGGTTGTTATAGTTCGTCTGTTCCAGACTGTTATTATTAAAACAACCATCGCCTCCAAGGAAAAGCAAAAATTACGGAGAAAAGAAAACATTGATATGGGAAGTAATAATAGGTATTTTTAATAAATGAAGCAAGTTTAACTTTTTCATTTAACACAGTTTGATTTATCTCTCACAATTCAAAAAATAACTTATGCTACGACATTTTTTGCTTTCCCTAACCAAAATATTGAAAATATTAGGCAGAAAAAAAGTGCCTTTTAAGGGAAATACCCAAAACTGAAACTACAAGAAGGTATTTATTTTCGGTATTATTTGTATAAATCCAAAACAAGGGTGAAACGAATGTGAAAGAAACCACGGTGATAAGAAAAGAGGATAATATGAACCCTGGAGGAATGCCACCGTATTCTGTGAACATACCACAAAGCCAACAGCAAAGGCAGCAAATATATATTAATCAGCAGCAGCAACAAGCTCAACAGCAGCAGCAACAACAACAACAACAGCAGCAGCAACAGCAGCAGCAACAGCAACAGGCAACTTCATCTCAGGTATTTTATGTAATCATTTTTTTTCAATTCTTACTACATCAAGCAACTGAATCTTCGAATACCTTGCTACATTCAGTCACTGAAAAACTTAAATATTTTGTGGGTTTGACAAGTTTAGTCAGTTGATGGCCAAACTAGCCGTGCTAACCTACCATCTTATAGAACAATTGTATGATTGCTACTTTAATCTCTTGGGCTTTGCCACTTTTCCTATTCGTTAATTGTTTATGAGCATGTTGCTTGTTGTGCTATAATCATTAGCGTCGTAATTTTCGCTTCAAGCAGTTAATGGATGAAAATAAACGATACAATTTGTTTCAGAACTAATGATTTATATAAATATCATTATTGTGGCTAAGCTTATGTAGTAACATAAGTTATTCATACAGATTATCAAAAAAACTCCACAAAGTTGATATGGTATGATAACGTTTAAAGAAGTTTTTTGCATGACTTAAACTGGGCGATGAAACCTCATTGCTCGTGCCCTGGTTACTGAGCTAGATTTTTTGTGCAAGTTCCGATTGCCACACATTTTTTATTTTGGTTTTTTTGTAGTATTGCCGGAATTTATAACTGTTCACCAAGTCCACTGAACAGGAGCAAGTGTTCTTAATGCCTTGCCGAAGGGCAGTACATTGGTATGGCGCCACTGGGTATCGAAGAAGGAATATAAGCTACATTTGTTGCGAGGCCAGCGCTCGAACCACTCGGCTCTTGAATCTAGCAAAATATCTATATTTCGCCCTCTAAGGGGCAGTTTCTGTTGGGGACAAGCAAGAATTATGGTGCTCAAAGAATGTTAAATGTTATTGTGCTGGTAACTTGTCTCTTAGAGGAACTGTCAATGCTTTTTAGGGCAACATATACACCAAGAACTTTTTCATAGATTTGAGAACTCAGTGTAATTTTTCTTTGAGAATACTCAAACATGGAATCATCAGAATCATCTTTAACTGTAGGAAGAAACTGACGATACATGTATCATTAATTTAACCTACAGATTATATAAAACACTTTCCACAAGTAACTAGACTGTTTGAAGGTATTGAAATTGTTCATGTTATATTTTTTTTGTTTTTAAGCCATTGCGACCAACGGGAAAACCTGCTACAATTATTGATGAGTTTGAGATAGCTTTTCAAGACTGTATAATGCCTTTAGTGACAGAAGATGTCGCAGTTGGCCTCACGTACCAGGATGAACAGAAGACCACATCAGAATTCCTAACTAAAAACTTTATTGAGCTATCTCGTAGAACTGAAGCTTATTTTTTAAAGCAAAAGGCTTTACTCGCACATAAACATCCGGAACTTGTGCTCCAGGAAGAAGTGGATGAACTTGAGCTTGAATTGAAGAGAAAAGATGACGTCATCAACAGCCATTATGCAAGACTAAAGCAATGGCAAAACACTCTGAAGGACATGAAATCTGTCGAGCACAGATTAATCTCAAACCAACCTCAACACGGTTCAGGCCAAGTTCATAAATAGGAATATTTTGTGAACAACGAAAATAAATCCCTATGCCAGTGAAAGTTTCCTTTAGATAATGATTCATTCAAACTGTGTACAGCTGTACATACAAATCCTGTTGTGCTAACATACTGCCAAGTTAAGTTTTTCAAGCATGTGTATTTTATATCATCATTTCCAGCATTTGTAACATGGTGACATTTGTTGGCATGTTATTTCCAAGTGGAGTTTTTCTCCAAACAAGCAATTAAAAAGATCACATTAAAGATGCAGTTATACTCTATTTGCAGGAAACAGTAAGATTTTGAAATAAAATTTTATTTGATATATTCTTTGTTTTCATTTTGTCTAACTTGGCTACTTTGGTTTGCAAAGGATATGAAATAGAATTTCTTGGTCGTCAGTGAATCATGTATGTTCATCATCATATATATGACAAAACACCAATTTATGGATTCACCCGGTTCGCACAAACTGGTTCTTGAATGGTTTATTGCTTGTGGTAGATTTTTTATTGTTTGACTTTATAATCAAGAAAGTTATAGAAAATAAGCTTAGTCTAATCACTGCGTTGAAAATGCAATTACTGCCAGTTTTTAACATATTACTAGAAATATGCCGTATTAATTTCTCTTTTTCTTACAGTCTCTTGTGCATCAACAACCATTATTACAACTGAGTAGATTTCCCTAACCGATAAATCAAAACACTAATAAAAAACTTTTTCTAAAGGAATTTTATTATTGCAAAAGTCGATAGTGTGGCGGTTACAGATTTAATAGACCTAACTTGGAACCTACATACTGCTGCGGTTGATTCATAAAATATCCACCATGGCATCTTGAATTCTTTCTAAAATTCTCTTTCCTTCTTGCTTTGTAAACAGCTGGGATAAAGAACACATTCCAGTTATTTTTAAAATCAGTCAAAAAATAACTATTACAACAACAACTTCAGTATAAAAACACAACACTACATGATGTAATGCGAATAAAAAAAAAATTAGAACCAGAGTTGATGCAAACATTTTAATTGCAGGCTTTCAAGTGATAACTCATTCTCGAGTTAGAACTAATTTCAGACAATGCGTTTAATTACTACTTAACTAGGGCAATTATTTTTTGACTTGTCAAAAATTGTTAAAGTGAGGAGCAACTCCAAAAATGCAGTGATTAAGCAGCTTTTGCCAAAAATAAGCAGCACAAATTTGTCTCTTAATTATTTATGACAAACATTATGGGTCTTATTACTACACAATATAACAATGGGCATGGCTCGGTAAGCATTAATACAATGTTTCCTGCGATCGATAGGTAAAAGCTATAAGTAAAGCGTACTAAAGTGTAAAGCAGGCCAGCTTACCGTTGGTGTATTTGTAATAACGAATGTTATTGTTAAGTTCTAGCTGAGTTTACGCTGATGCTTGTGCTAGGCCTAGCAAAGTAGTGTACCGATAAACCAGTAACTGCCAATTTGTCAAAAAATGTTTTTTAGGTCAAAAATTGTCAAAATTTTTCCTTTTTAGATCAAATTGTCAAAATTTTTAATCAAAAATAATTGCCCTAGTGATAACAAAGCGCAATTAAAATTGGTATAAGGTCGTAAAAATTACAGCCATAAGATAAGGTTTTGGGATTGGAGATACAGCACTTATTTCTAGTCTAGACTTATTTCTACCTTGCATTGAGAATGAGTATAGTTATTACAAGTCTGCCATTAAAATGTTTGAATCTAATCTAGCATTTTTGCTTTCATTTTCTGAACATTTTGCTCCAGATGTATCCCATTCCCATTATAAAAATATCATACCTCATAAAGTTTATTATCTTCATCTGCGATAACATCAGCCAATTTTGAGCATTGGTCATTGCGACCTCCAGTGTTGAGAAGTACATTCAGAAGGAGATCACATAATGAGGGTACGTATAAACGACGCAATAGTGACATCTGGTGATGGCGACACCGATTTTCCTCGTTGTCCTCAGTGTCCTGTTTTTTGGATGTAAATTTTTCTTTAACGAAGGAAACTTAAAGAAAAATTGCAGAAGTTGAAGACAGCACTTACTTCTCTCACATCCACCAACCATCCTCCTTCTGGAAACAAGAGCACATTATAGATCTTATCAAGGGCAGCGAAACACAATCCCTCCAGGACCTCACGCCATCTTCCTAATTCCTCTTCCTGTTTCTTCTGCCTGAGCATTGGATAGCAAAAAATTGCGCCATTTTTCAGTGAGCATGAAATTTTTCTCGAATTTTCCTACCTGTGTTCTTCAGCAACGAGATCTGACAAGCTGACGCTTGCAAATGTGGAAGCTTGATTGGCTGGTTCGTATTCGTGCGGTTTGTTGTGGAAATGTTTGAACCAATCAGAGAACGTACTTTGAGCACTTAAATAAGCCTTGCAAAGAAAAACATAACAATTTAAACAAAAAATAATCATTGCCACCTCGCTAATATAAATCCGTGCAAATCAGGGTATGTGGTGAAACATTCCTAAGAAAATCACTGTAAATATTATGATCTCCAAATGGAGTATAACCATGATTTCACTTCTTTCTAGCATGACTGCTTTTTCTGTACTGCAAGCAAACTATGAAATTGTTAATTAAAAACTGTGGTAAATGAACTGAATGAAAGTGTAATCCAATAGTTGGATATGAAGATCCATTAGGAAGGTCTTGGCAGTTGTAGAGCTCTTGAATTGGCAGATTTGAAACTAAACAAACTCCCGTCCAAGAATAACACCATGCTCGGTAAATACTTATCGTGCACAATTTAAAGCTTGATTCAGTCTTCAGAAAAGTCAGTCAAGGAGGAAGCTTACATTAATAAATGCTTATTATGGCATGATTCATTTTCGCTCTAAAAATATCACTGTGGATGATGTCCGGATTTCAAAATTAAAGATTAAATAACGAGTGCATTCTAATCCAATATTTACGTGTCAGTTATTGTGAACCAACATAAACGTCCAGTCGAGAAACCGTTCAAATTTACAAAATTGAAAGCGTCGCCCACGTGAATAAAAGAGCATAATCAACTTTTCCCATTAAAGAAAACCATGTTTATTGTTATGTGACGTCACACCGCTAGTTTATGACAACAAAGGACGAAAAGGAGCGGGCGTGTTGGCTATGCAAAAAAACACTTTTTTCATAGCCTTGCATAAATTCATTCACACCCCATCCCGTTGATCTCTTACTGCGCCTTACCTGAACACAAATGTGTTCCCTGATCGCGTTGTCTGTGCCTGCTGGTAGTGGAACATCTTTGTCGGCCTAAAATGCAGTAATCAACACTCGGTTACAACAAACTAATCGTAGCTTACGGCACTAACTGGCTGATTGAAGTCAGCATAAGACGTACCACAGCGTGCCACTCTCTATGAATGATTTCGACCGAGTCTCGTGGAATCTTCTGGAAAACCTGCCGAGCAGCAGAAAATTTTCGCGCAGCTGTAGAAACAAGTTTGCTTTTTAAGTTCAAAAAATCACGCGCATTCACAATC